>NC_134874.1:42435858-42685858 GCF_049852395.1 Peromyscus maniculatus bairdii
GGCCAGAAAAGTGTATCAGATGCTGGAACTAGAGTTATAGATGCCATGTGAGTCCTGGGACTCGAACCCGGGTTCTCTGGAAGAGCAGCCAGTGGCCTTGACTGCTGAGCCATCTCTCTAGACCCACCTTAATTGATTCTGTATAAATACATGAACGCATGTGAGTGGGTGTGTCATGATGTGCAGGTCAGAGGACAACTTGTGGGAGTCAATTCTCTCCTCCCACAACACGGGCTCCAGGGAATGAGACTCAAATCATCAGGCTTGGCAACAAGTGACACTACCCGCTGAGCCATCTTGCCAAGACAGGATGTCTAATTACTTAAAAGACTGACATTGGCGCCACACTCCCAGCACTCGGGAGGCAGAGGCAGGCGGATCTCTGTGAGTTCGGGGCCAGCCTGGGCTACAGAGTGAGTTCCAGGACAGCCAGGGCTACATAGAGAAACCCTGTCTAGAGAAAAAACAAAACAAAAATACAAAATAAAAAATAAAAAAATAATAATAAACCTGCCATTTCACTGCTAGTTACTCACCGAGGAGAGATAAAGAGGTGCCCATGAAGAGATGCTTATATCTGTGGCAGTTATGTTTTCAATTATCGGTATGTTTCATTTCCATATGTGTTATGTGTATGCATGTGCTTGTGCTCACCTGCATGTGTACATGCGGAGGCAGGGGGCTCACACCGGGCACCCTCCTTGCTTGACCTCCACCTTGTCTTTTGAGGCAGGGTGTTTTGCTGCACCTGGAGCAGGCCATTTCAGCTCGACTGCCTGGCCAGTGAGTTCTGGGGCTATGCTTGTCTCTGGGAGGCGTGAGCAGTGAATCCTGCTGATGGAGCCTGGCTCTAGAGGCCTTTGCCCTTCCAAGTGCTGATTCACAGCTGAGATCTGGCCCGATAGCTGAACCACGGCCCTGAGCGGGCAGCTCACGACTGGAGGGTGGAGTCCCGTCTCACTGATATACCAGGGTTTATTTACATGGTTCCTGGGGATTCAAACTCAGGTCCTCATGCCTGTGTAACTACAGTAGTTAATTCTGATTTTCAACCAGACTTTGATACTAGCAAAGTGCACTTTGGTGTGTGTGTTGGCGTTTTTAGGATCTTGAGGGCTCTGATCCAGGCAAGAGATTATTAATTCCTTGATTTATTCGTAACACAACAACATTATTGGGAGGTGTTGAAAAGCAGGAAATAGTGTCTGGTTAGAAGAAGCAGGTGACTCAGGGTTCAGCCTTAGGGACATATCTCACTCGGGCACCTCCTGGTATCCACCTCTTTCCTCTGTTTCCTGCCTGTCCAGATGTGAGCTGTCTGCCCCTCCACCCCCTCCCCAGCATGACACTTCTGAAACCTGGAGCCGAGAGACCTAAGATGTGTCTCTTGGGAATTTGGTCTCACAAAAGCCTAACTAACACAGTATTCAACAATACATAAACAGAGTGATACACCATAAACCATAGTGGCTTCTACCAGGAATTCAAAGCTGGTTTAACACTTGAAAACCAAGCAGGGAGGCCAGGCGGTGGTGGCACACACCTTTAATCCCAGCACTTGGGAGGCAGGGGCAGGTGAATTTCTCTGAGCTTGAAGCCAGCCCTGTATACATAGTAAGTTCCAAGCCAGCCAGGGCCATATAGTGAGACCCTATCTCAAAACAACAACAACAAACTATTTATATTACTATAAAAACATGAAAGACCTCAGGATAAATATGACAACAGATGAGAAAGACAGTATATAGAAAACTATGAAATATTGTGCATAGAAATTAATGATCTGGCCGGGAGGCGGTGGCGCACGCCTTTAATCCCAGCACTCGGGAGGCAGAGGCAGGCAGAACACTGTGAGTTTGAGCCCAGCCTGGTCTACAGAGTGAGATCCAGGACAGCCAAGACTACACAGAGAAACAGAGAAACCCTGTCTCAAAAAAACAAAAACAGAAAGAAAAAAAAAAAGAAATTAATGATCTGTAGCATGGAAAGACGCTGTTTCTGGGTTAGAAGAGGCAAGAGTGTCAACACATAAACTTTTGGCAAATTAATCTATGGACTTACTGTAATCTCCACAATATTTCCAATGGGAATCCTAATGAAGTAAATTTTCAAATGAGTCTAGAATTCATATGTGAGCTCAAAAGGCAGACTCGAGGCTGGAGCATGGCTCAGGTGTAAGAGTATTTGTAGTGAAAGAGTGAATACCTGAGTGTGGATCCCCAAGACACACACAAAAGCCATTTGCATAATGTGAGCATCTGTGACCCCTGTGCTGTTATGGGGAGATGGGACACAGAGCCAGGAGAACCCCTGGGAACAGATGGGCCAAGTGACTGATGGATGTACATGCACACAAATAGCAAAGCGACCTGCCACCAACAAGCTCAAAGTGAGGGAGACACCAGAGGTTGTCTCCTGACCTCCACATGTGCACTGTGGCATGTGCACACCCGAATTCACACACATAAATGCACCCCCATACATATGCACACACACCGTACACACAAGTAAATGAATGAATGAATGAATGATATCAAACCATCAAGACAGCCCAGAAAAGAGACCAAGATGGAGCCCAATGGCATTGCTTTCAGAACTTAGTACTAAATTATTGAACCCATGTGTGCACATAGATAGATAGACAGATAGATAGATAGATAGATAGATAGATAGATAGATAGATAGATAGATAAGTCAATTGATCGCACACCTTTAATCTCAGCACTCAGGAGGCAAAAGCAGGTGGATCTCTGTGAGTTTGAGGCCAGCCTAGTCTACAGAGTGAGTTCCAGGCCAGTCAGGGCCACATAGAGAGGCTCTGTCCATCTATCATTCACTCACTCACTCAATCATTCAATGTTAAATAAATATATTTTACATTTTATTTTATTTTATATGCATGGGTGTTTTTGCCCACAGATGTGTCAGTGTGAGAGTGTCAGACAGTTGTGAGCTGCCACGTGGGTGCTGGGCATTGAACCCAGGTCCTCTGGAAGAGCAGACAGTGCTCTTAACTGCAGAGCCATCTCTCCGGCCCAAATAAATATATTTTAAAATATACATTATTAGAGGGTCTAGACCGATAAGTGTAGTCCTCGCGCTTCATTAAGGTAACTTCTCTTTGCCATAGATGGAGGCCATTGTAGAAAACCCTGACCAATCAAAGCGCAGAGATGTGGAGCCCAGCCCCCATGGATACATCTACAGGACACTTGCTACCTAAGGCTGAGGGAACATAACAAAAGAGGGGACAAGATGATTGTAAGAGCCAGAGGATCGGGGAGCTTGCCGTGAGATTATGTTTCCTAAAGTGTCATCAACATGACTGCCCAACCATGAGCGGAACAAGGACGACACCAGTGACCACGCCAAACTGGACAGGCAAAGGCCCATGAGGCCTGAACCCTGCACAAAGAACGACAGGAAACGGAGGAAAGCTGGGAGAGAGAGGGGCCCCCCACCCCAGGAGGAGCACAGCAATTGGTTGTCCAGTGCCAAACAGCCCTGAAAACATGCATGCAAGTAACAGCACATGGACTCCACAGGTCATATTTAGGAATATGTATGTACATATAAACCTATATGCACGCAATAACAATTGATGGGGAAAGAGCCCATGTGTGTGAAGAGGGAGGGATTTATGGGAGGGTTTGAGGGAGGAGAGAGGGAGAAACGTCGTCATTAAATGACAGTCTCAAAATAAACAACAAGAGATGTGTTACTGAAAGCGGACTTAGGGGAAGAGGGCCATACATTATCTTGAGGAAATTAAAAAGATCTGCTTGCTCTTGGAAGGCTCCTGTCAGGAGTGGGAAAGGTGGAAGAGCAGCCACACCCGGAAGAGGCTGAGCTGAGGAGAGCGGGGTTGGAGCTCAGAGACACAACAAAGAACAGACGACAGAAACAGGCAAAACAGCAGCCGCTTGCCCAAGGGATTCTGCGGGTGGCAGGAAACCCCCTCAGTCACGGGGCTGCAAAGGAGCATGTCACTGTATTTTTATACGTGTGTGCGTGTGTGTGTGTGTGTGTGTGTGTGTGTGTGTGTGTGTCTGCATGTTCATATGTGTCCATGTGTGTGTGGAGGCCAGAGGACAACCTGAGGGAGTCATCATCCCTCGGGCCCCATCCACGTTGGTTTTGGCTTTTGAGCCAGGGTCTCACTCTGTGGTCTGGTCTCGAAGTCACGGCACACCTCTGCCTCCCCAAGTGCTGGCATTAAAGGTGTGTGCCACCACACCTGGATTCCCCCTTGCTTGTTTGTTTTTTAAGACAGAGTCTCTCACTTGACCTGAAATTGGCTAGGCTGGCCGGCCAGCAAGGCTGAGGGAATCCTCCTGTCTCCACCTCCCCAGTGATGGAATTACCAAGACATAACCACCACTCCCGGCTTTTTTATACGGGTTCTGGGGATGGGAGTGGGGTCCTCCTGCTTGCACAGCATGGGATTTACTAAGCCAGTCATCTCCTTAGCTCCTGAGGATGTGCTAAGATCACAAAAATGATCGGCAGCTGACAGGCACTTCCTCCAGCTGGACGCAAAGGATCCGCCGCGCAGCGTGACGTCTTGACAGGCGCCCCCAGTAGGACAGCAGGAATGCACAGCCTCCCCTTCTCTCCACCACCAACCAACCCAGGACAGCCAGCCTGTCCAGGTGCTGGCCCTGGGGTCAAGCCTTAGGTGGAGCTTTTGTGGAAGAAGTGTTGGTATGACCGGTCGGACATGTGCGTTGCGCCTGCAGACCCAGGCTGCTCCGATACAGGATCCACTGGTCTTTTGGATAAGCCCGCCCCTTCCGCCCCAGCCTGCCCCTCAGCCCCTCCCCCTCCACACATCATGGGTGCTCCCTGGAGCCCAACACTGAAGCAACCACATAGCCTCACTCCATCTCCACGTGACCTCCAGGCGTGCGTGTGTGCACGCACGTGTGTGTTTGTGAGCGCGTGTGTACTGTGTATGCCTGTGTACGTATTTGTGCCTGTGTGCGCATGTGTAGGTAGGGGCCAGAAGTTGATGCTAGACCTCTTCCTCAGTCACTCTACCTTATTGAGACAGGGTCACTCGCTGAACGTGGAGCTCGCCAGCCCAGCTAGCTGGCCGGCAAGTCTCAGAGACCCACACGTGGTATTTTACAGGGGTCCTGCTTGGATACCAAGTTCTTTACCAGCTCAGCCATCTCCCCAGCCCCGTCATAACCTTCAAAGGTGAAATCCTGCCATTACTTCAGTTTACGGAATAAAGCAAATTAACTCAGACAGGCTCAGACAGCTGCCTGGGGTCACACTGTAGTAGATCTGGGGCTTGAGTGCCAGCCAGTGTCTTTCAGGACCCACCACTGTCCTTGGGGCACCTCCCTGGTCCCTTGGGGGCTGGTACTGTTGGGACAGAGACCCTGGGGTAGAAGCACTTCTCGAGCTGAGCCCTTTGGCCTGGTTACCTGGAAGGACCGCCTCTCCCCTGTGATCTCACAGGGGCCTGGGAAGGCCACCTCGCCTGGTCAAGAGTCAGAGCTCTTGTTCCAGTTCCGACCAGGGAGCTGGTGACCTCAAGCCTCTGGCGCAGAGTGGAATCAGGAACTCCTGGTGTGTCCTCAACCCCAGGCTGGGGATGGAAGGTGACAGGGCCCGGGACGGGTTGCAGGCCAGGCCCAGCTGGGACTCCAGCCTCGCAGTGTCCACTCCCTGCCCTCCCCTCAGGCAAGCCCTAGGCCTCAGGCAGACAGGGCCCAGCCCAGTACAGGAACACAGGCATCCTCCCAGTCCCCAGAGGTGGCAATACTCCCCCACCCTGAACCCCTGGACTCTGGTGGGAAGTGGGGGGAAGAAGGCGGGGGAGGAGGCGCTCTGACCTATGCTGTATCTAAACTGTCACTCGGTGCCAGGACTTTAGAGTCGAACTCATGAACAAATGGGACCCTGCTGTGAAAGCCTGAGCCCAGACCGGCCCCAATCCCAGAAGACTACTTTTATTTACAGCAAGGAAAGGCCCCAGGAGGGCAGCTGTGTGTGGCCAGGAACCAGCAGTGGGAGGCAAGCATGGGCAGGAAGCCGGGAGGCCTTCCTGGAGGAAGAGCCCAAGCTCTAGCGGTGACGATGGGTGGCGCAGGCTAAGAGGTGTGGAGTGCAGTGGGAACGGCACAGGCAGAGCCTGGCAAAGGACAGAGCGTGGCCAAGCCCAGGGCAGCAGGTGTGGCCACCTGCCTTGCCCCAATCTGAAATCCCCTCGGCACTGACCTTGTACTCTGGGGCTTGCGAAGATTCCGCCCAAGGAAAGCCTTGTAGGCGAACAGGATGGCCTAGAGCCAGCCGGGTGGGTCAGGTGCGTTCCTGACTCCAGCATGCGCTTTGGCCTGCCCTGTGCTCTGTGCCAGTCACGTTTGCCCTGTCCCTGCTATGAAAGGCAGGAGGGCTCCTAGGCTGCCAGTCCCTGGCGCCCTCCAAGCCCTTCCAATCCGCCACAGGGCCTTGCCCCAGCCTTGGAAGCTTCCCAACTCTTAGTTTTGTGACCAGGTCTCATGATGTAGCCCAAGCTGCATTTGAACTCAGGATGCTCTTGCCTCCCTAATGGTGAGATTTCAGGGGTGAGCCACACCTGGCTTTGAGGCTGGTGTGTGTGTGTGTGTGTGTGTGTGTGTGTGTGTGTGTGTGTGTGTCTGTGTGTCTGTGCACAGTCCAGAGGAGGACATTGACTAACCTACTGCTCCCTTGAGACAGGGTCTCTCACTAAGCCTGCAGTTAGGCTGGCAGCCAGCAAACTCTAGCACTCCTGTTTCTGCCCACCCCCAATATACATACATACACACACACACACACACACACACACACACACACACACACACACCAAACTAGGGTTACAAGTATAGGAAGCCATGCTCAGCTTTGTACACCGGTGCTGGGATTTGAACCCAGGCCCTTAGGCTTGTACAACAAGCTCTGTTGCCCATCAAGCCATTGCCCCAGGCTGAGGCTATGTTTTAAAATGTCTTGACCATGGTAGGTGACCTTGGGTAACACAACCCTGGAAGCCACCAATATAGAAGTGGACTCTGGCCAGCCAGCACCTCACCCAGCTCTGAACTCACCAGAGGGGTGTCTCCGGGACAGCCGAGTGTGTATAGCAAGTCAACTCTCGATTAACCACGTCCCAGCTACCTGCACCTCAGTGCCTCGGTTACTCACTGTCTGCCACCTGCACACCCACCAGAACAAAAGGCTCACCAGAATTTGGGCCACTGAAGGCCACCATGGCCTGGATGGGTACCTTAGCCGTCCAGGGTGGGCTTGTGAGTAGAGCAAAGGTCAGGTTGAAACCTGTGCACAGGCCAAAACTGGCTAGGTTCCTCAGGAAAGCTGGCCAGGGCCCCCTCAGGCCCTCCAGGTGCTCCCTACATGGTCCTGGCTCCGTCCAGATGTACTTTCCCCACAGGAGATAACACCACCTCACTAAGTCTCATTGCTTCTGTCTGGAGCACTTCTTAGCCACTCAGGATCCCAGAATTCTCTGCCCAGTGGCATGGAGACTGTTAGAGGGCCTGTGTCATCGCAGAACAAGCCACAAAAGTGCCCTGGGACAAGAGTGGCCACAGATGTGGAACAGTGAGCCCAAGACCACCAGTGAGAGACTAAGTCCTCAGCACCCACCAACGCCCCAGCTGCTCAGTGCTCACTCCAGCTGGGGCCACCACTCTGGCTGCCCAAGGCCATCATCCTCCTACTCTGCTTTCCCCCTCCTGGCTCCCTAAGGCCACACCCCCTCCCCCTGCCCTTCCTCCTCTGGTCCCTTCAAGGTGACTCAGGCCCTGGGTGTGCTTCCGGGAGGAGCTCTCAGGTACCTGAGCAGGTCAGGCGTGTTCTGGGGCTGAGCCAGGTGGGACAGGTGTGCCCCTTGGCCAAGTCCTAGGCGGCGGGGGGGTGGGGGGGTGGGGGGGGTGGAGCAGTGGACCCTATCAGTGGAATGTGGCGCTGGCAGAGGCCCGTGGCTCAGCTTTAGAGACCTTTGCTCTTCCAAAGGCTGATGCGTAGCTGAGATCCTGGCCAGATAAGTCCGGCAGCTACCCGGGCCTGAGGCGGGTGGGCAGCTCAAAGCTAGAGGACAGGAACCTCTCCAGAGAGATAGAATCCAAGGTTCTCAGGAGGTGGGACATATGCACAGCTGCCCCCCAGCAATCCACCTGCCTGGAGGTCCTTTTCCCTGGACTTCCATTAGCTGGTTTGTTTGTTTGTTTTGTTTTTCCTACCCCGCTGGGATGGGAGGGAGCACCCAGAGAGAAATGGTTGCCTGTAAACGCTGCAGATTCCCAAAGCGAAGCTGTGCTTCTTAGATAGTTGGTGCTCAGTCAGCTTCGGGGCCCTGGACGCTGGAGGGGCTCAGGCTCTCCCCTAGGCAAGGCCCCTACCCCCACCCACGAGTGGAGCACCCCTGCCCTTGGACCGCCCCTCCCATTCAGATGAGGACAGTGCCCTGACACCTCTCCTTGGGGGTGGCTGTCAGCCTCTTCTGCCTTCGACATCTCCCTCTGTCCCCACTACCACGGCCGCTCAGGCTCCCTGGTCTGCACCTCGGCTGCTCTCCTGGATGCTAACCTATTTTAAGAGCTGGCTGGCAGCGATGACTCTGTAAGAGACGGGGTTTAAACACCACTGCATTCTCATGTAATCGGGTAATTTGGTCACATAGGGATTGCGCTGGGAGAGGTTTTAAAAAGGAGAAAGAAGTATTTACCTGGCAAGGCTGCCCCAGCTCTGCCTCTCCTCAGAGGCACACCCAACCCCACCTACGCATCCCAACACCCTCCCCACAACCTTAGTGGAAGCTCTACCCCCAACACCATCCAACTCAGTCACTCTCAGATTATTTATTGATTTCAGGGGGATTATTTGATTGATTGATTGATTGATTGACTGTGTGTGTGTGTGTATGTGTGTGTGTGTGAGAGAGAGAGAGAGAGAGAGGGGGGGGGGGTCTCACTCACTATGTAGCTCTAGCTGTCCTGGAACTCACTATGTAGACCAGGCTGGCCTTAAACTCACAGAGATCTGCCTGCCTCTGCCTCCCGAGTGCTGGGATGAAAGGCGTGCGCCACTATGCCCAGCTGCTTTTATTTTTGAGACAAGGTCTCACTTTGTAACTCACACTGGCCTCAAACTCATGGCAATCCAGCTGCCTCACACACCCTGAGGGTTGGGATACAGGCACACATCACTCCACCTAGGTTCTTGGATGCATCCCGTCTGCAACATCAGCTGGTGACCCTGCTACACAGTCAAAAGCTGGGACACATCTTGGTTGCTGGGCTTCGTGGCCCCCACTGCCCCAGGTAAAGCCAAGCCCACATACCCTGGCCTTCTGGCTTCTCCGACTCAGAATCCTGAATGCAGAGTAGAACTCACAGCTAAATCCTAGCCTTCTTTTTATTTATTGGGAGACAGTCTCACTACCTCACTACGTTGTTTAGGTTGGCCATGAACTTGTTCTGAAGCCTCGCTGCTTAGGATTGAATCTGTGATCCTCCTGTCTCAGCTTTTCAAGTACCTAGGATTATCGGCCTCTGGCACCAACTACATACCACATATCAGGTCAGTTTGTGCCCTACACACCTCTCTTGTAGGCTGTACCCTCCCTGTGAGCATGACTTCCTGACCCCAAATTCAAGCCCCTGGTGTCCTCTGTAACCATGGCAATGCTTGAGCCAAGCACCTCCTGGGAGCACCTCGATTCTCCCTATAGGTGGGATGCTCCCAGATCCATGAATCAGTGCGCAATGGGGGGTCCTTTCAAAGACCATCTTTAAGAGCTGAACATCATCATGCAGATCTGTCACCCCAGTGCTCAGAAGACTAAAGCAGAATCATGGCAAGCTCCAGGCCAGCCAGGGCTACATAGTGAGACCCTGTCTCCAAAACCAAAACAGGCCTGAGGCCATCGCTCAGTTGGTAGAGGGCTTGCCCACCATGCACAAGGCCCTAGGTTCCATCCCCAGCACCGCATTAAACAAGGATGGAGGGTGCATGCCTGCAATCCCAGCACTCAGGAGGGCGGTGGAGGCAGAGGATGAGAAGTTCAAGGTCACTCTGAGCTACACAATGAGTTCCAAGCCAGCCTGAGCTACGTGAGACCTTGTCTATAAATAAATAAATGCAAGGCCAGTGAGATGGCTCAGAGGTGTTGGCGCCTACGGACAAACTTGATCCCCACGACTCACATGGCAGGAAACAGAACCAACTCCTGCACGTTGTCCTCTGATCTCCACATGTGTGCTGTGACATGCAAACACACACACACACACACACACACACACACACACACACACACACACACACAATAAATAAGAGTAATAAAAAAGTGTAATGCAGGTGGTCATTAAACCTAGACAAGCGGGGAGGTGGTGGCGCAAGTCTTCAATCCCAGCACTCTGGAGGCAGAGGCAGGTGCATCTCCCTAAGTTCGAGGCCAGACTGGTCTACAAAGTGAGTTCTAGGACAGCTAGAGCTGATACACAGAGAAACCCTGTCTCGAAAAGCCAAAAACAAAAACAAACAAAAAGATCAAAAAACAAAACAAAACAAAAACAAAAACCCTAGATGATCTTACATCTCTGCACTGCTGTTCCAGATCCTTCTATACACCCAGCTTGCCTTTTTCTTGTTCCTCTACCTCTCCAAACCAGATCAGGCGCCTCCACCAGCTAACGCAGTGGTGTTCTCCCTAACTTCTTATATTGGATAATATCAGGGTGTTGGGTCCCCCTACTCCCTGCCAACTATGTGGCAGTGACAGTCCACCACCAGTGAGCTCCCGCTGCCAACTCCACCCACAGCACCCTGTGCCCGCCTGCCTACCTCGGTCTCCCCACCCTGGGTACCGCACATGTGCACAGAGCCAGGGAGAAACTGATCACAGCCTCCATCGCAGAAAGCCTCAGCTCCCGGCCTCTATGAACAGCACACGCCTCCCACACCCACAGTCACACTTCTCACGCCTTCTCGCCACGATGTACCAGGCCACCCTCTGCCACCCTCAGACAACCTTCCTGCCTGGTGCCAAGTAAGAGCTTAGAAAATGACCCTACATCTCAAGTTGTCGGTGGCCTAAGAGTCAGGGGCCTAGGTTTGAAAGGTGGTGTCATCCACATTTGAGATGCATGTGGGCCTGATATCACAGTGCCTGCATGCAGAGTGAAGCCTGAATGCTTTGTGGCTGGCCTAGCAACCCAAGGAGTCCACTCTGGGGAACCCCAACCAATAGGCACAACTGGGTATACTTCAGAGATGGAGGGCAGAGGGACACTGCTTAGGAGGGGAGGCTGGCCAGAGATGGAACAGAGAGACAGGCCTCTAGTCCTCCATCCCAAGTGTGGACCGGTTCCCAGCACTGTCCCACAGTGGGCAGGCCTGACAAGCCCACACCGGGAGACAGTGGTTCTTTAGCAGGTGGTTGGCTAAGCACGATATGGGTACCACAGTGTAGACTACTAGTCTGCTGTAAGAAAGATGATGTCCTGACACCTGCTCCAACACGGATGGACCTTGCGACCACACAACCAAGTGAATCAAACCAGACCCCAACCAGACAGATGGGGTGTGAGTCTGCTCAGAGAAGGGTCCTTGAGAAATCAAGAAATGGTGGATCTCAGAAACAGGGAGGTGGAGGGACAGTTAGTGTGTAATGTGTAAGAGAGTTTGGGAAGATGAGAATGTCTTGATAGGGGATGGTGGTGATAGGCGCACAGAACCGCGAGTGTGCTTACTGCCTCCAACTGAACGTTAACATAGTTAGAATGGTGGCACACACACACACACACACACACACACACACACACACACACACACACACACACACACACACACCAAGTAGGCCTGATAGCACATGCCTATAATCTCAGATACTTGGGAAAATGAGCCAGGACAACTGAAAATTTAAGGCAAGCAAATTTGTGGCCAGGCCAGGTAACTCAGTGAACTGTCTGAAAACAAAAAGTTTAAAGAAAAGGTTATGGGTGTAGTTTAGTGATCGGGCCCTTGCCTAGAGAGCCCCAGTCAGTGGCCAGGCTAGAGCACCTGCCTAGATTCCCCAGTGAGGGGCTGGGGTGTGGCTCAGCGGTAGAGCACCTGCCTAGAATCCCCCAGTGAGGGGCTGGGGTGTGACTCAGTGGTAGAGCACCTGCCTGGAATCCCCCAGTGAGGGGCTGGGGTGTGACTCAGTGGTAGAGCACCTGCCTAGAATCCCCCAGTGAGGGGCTGGGGTGTGGCTCAGTGGTAGAGCACCTGCCTAGAATGCCCCAGTGAGGGGCTGGGGAGTGGCTCAGTGGTAGAGCACCTGCCTAGAATCCCCAGTGAGGGGCTGGGGTGTGGCTCAGTGGTAGAGCCCCTGCCTAGCATCCCCAGGGCCCTGGATTCCATCTGCAATACTACATAGGAAAAAAAGAAAAAGAAAAGAGAAAACAAACCCTGCTGGGACACTACTCTAGACACAGCATGGTCTGCTAGACCCAGTTCTCAGCCCTGGACACCCCCCATGCTGTGAGTGTGCGCATACACACACACACACACACACACACACACACACACACACACACACAGGGACCCTCTCTTAACCTGAGCCATATTCTGAAACCTTCTGTACTGGGGGCTGGACCAAAAGCAGTTTCTGAATGCCCCCCAAAGCCTCCAGGTGTAACGGGGAGCCCATGCTCTAAGCCCAGCCCTTGCTTCAGGACTGGCCCTAAGTCATTCTCACCCAGCCTGTGTCTGGGACCTCCAGAAGCTTGGCTCTGCAGCCGCAGGGGCAGTGGCCAGCAGCAGCTCCTGACCTACCTAGTCAGTGTAAGCACTTCCTTCATCTCCCTCATCCCCCCAGAGTGGCCGCTGGGAGTCCAGGTTTGCCCGGCATCAAAGCAAGAGTGAGTGGTTCTAAAACCTTCCGAGCCGTCCAGTGGCCAGATGCTCGCAGAGAGAAACTGCCCCAATCATGGACGGCTTGGGGACACACGAAGCTCGTTCTCTCCCCCCCCCCCCACAGCCCTTGACAGGACGGAGATGCCAATAGAGTCCTGCAGGGAAAAGGGCCATGCCCCGCCAACAGCCCCTGTAGCCGGGGTGAGGAAGTGTCTGTGGTGGGGGTGGACGGACCCCAGGTTCAAGATACAGACTGGAGTGAGCTTCAGCGGGTGTTGCCACGTCCCTCAATTCTCCACCTGTCTCCCTCCCAGGCCTCCCACAGTCATGTGAGGACGGCTCAAGCCCCGCCCCCCCCCCCCCCCCCCGATCCCCCAGGCCTGGTGGTTAGAGGTGACCTGGGCCTGCTATGATGTTCTGTTGTCCAGGGAAGATGTCATTACTCCTCAGGCTCCCTTGGTCCCACCCGTGTGGTCAAGAAGAGCCACGAGCCAGTCCACATGACAACATGGGACATACATGTGTCCCCACCCCCAACACCCCCCCCTGCAACAAGGCCACCAGAAGACAGGAGACTCCAGAACCCCACAGCATCGAAGAACATAGGAAGATCAATCCCCAACTCCCCACTGAGCATCAGAGGCCCGTGTGTTTTGGGGGCATGCCATAGGGGTCATGGTGCAGGCAGTGGCTGGGCCCCGGGTCTAGGTAAAGTTGGGAGATTTGCATAGACCATGTGGGTGGGCCCAGACTGGGCATCAAGAAACCCGGTCAGCCTTGTGGACGGACACCTAAGACAGTTCAAGTTGTTGAGGCTTCGGTTTCCCTGGCTGTAAAATGGAAACAAGCCTCATACTTTGTCTGCCTCACAGGTAGGGGGCCGGGGGGAGCAAGCTGCTGCTATAGGCCAAGTCTGAAAATGGGTGGCTTGGCCTACAGCCAGCAAGAACTGTGCCCTTCGAGGGCAGCAGCTGCAGCAGTCTGGCCTGAGCCTAAAGGGATGCCAGGACGCTGCCTAGGTGAATGGCGTAGGGTAGTTCTCACGAGGGGTTCAGGAATCCCCTTCTTCCCGCTGTCAGGCCAGAAGGTCTAAGAGTGTCTAGAAAGTAGCTGTGTGTTCTGAGAAGCTGCTCCTGGGCTAGGTAGCCAAAAACTATGGGGGCAGGCCAGCTCCCCTCTCCTGGGGTTCACCCCAGTCCGGGTTGGAAGACAAGCAACCCATCAGCCTTCCTAACCAGGGACTCCAGCACAGCAGCCAGCTTTCCTGAACAAGTTGAAAGACAGGCCTGAGAGAGGAAGGCTCCACCCCGCGCCCGGCCAGCTGGCAACAGTACCACATAACACCAGGGAGCCACCACCCCACTGCACCATCGGCAGGACCCTGCGGTGCCTCGGGAGACCGGGAAAGGGCTACTTCATCTCGCCCAGCTTCCCGTTGAAGCTTGGTCCATGTCTTCTCTCAGGGACACCAGAGCCCCTGGGGTCGCAGGCAGGACTACGGACCAGCCCATTCTCAGGCTGGGGCTGGCACTCCTCGGCCCAGCGGCGGGGGCGGGGGAGTTGGGGGGGGGAGGTCCTATTTACAATCTGTGGACCTTTAGCCAGAATGATGTCTCCTAGGATACCCGGTAGGTATGTTCTGAGAGACTCAGGCTAGGGTCCCCTATATCCCTGAAATGTCTTGCAGGTCTCTCCCCCACCTGCATACTCAGAGAGGATGAGCCTGGGGATGCCAGCTCTAGGCGACTGCCCCCTAGTCAGAGAACTCAGCCCTTTCTCCATAGCCAGTCCTGAGCCCCTGTGTTCTGGCAGATACAAGTCCCTCCAAACCAGGGCGACCAAGGGACAAAGTCTGGAAGATGCCAGGCAGATGTGCCTGCGGCTCTCACCCGTCGTCCCCCACTGTCCTGGTCCCAGGGAAGCTAGGTGTAGAAAGCCATAGGCACATGGCCAGCCTGTCCTTAGAAGGGCCACCCAAGGCTCAGCTTCCTCCCTCAGCCTTGAGCCGGTACAAGACGGTGGCCCCAGGAAGGGATGCCATGACGTCACCTCCAGGTAGCTGGGAACCAGGTGGACCCCACACTCCTCGGAAGACACCCTGGGTTCACTGGCCGCTTTCCCTGAAAGCCAGCCGCCCCCAATGATTTCCTCTTTTTTTTTTTTTCCTGAGACGCCGAGGTTTCGCAAGGCTGGGGAGGGGAGGCGGCCGCGGGTGACAGCGTGACACGCAGCCCGGCGGGGGAGGGGAGGCGGCGGTACCGGTCGCGCGGAGCCCACGAGGTGCCCTCCGGATGCTGCGCCCCGCCACCGCCGGTCCCGGCCGCCGGCAGGTGCACCCGGGCCGCACCCCACCCCAGCCCGGACCCCAGCGTGTGGCTCGTCCCCGTCCCCCGCGCCCCCACGCAGTCCCGTCCACCCGGCCGCACCCCGCGCCTCCGCCCGTCCCGCACCTACCCGGGGCTCCGCAGTCAGCGCAGCGCGCGTTCCCCGGCCGCGTCAGCAGCTCCAGCAGCGCCCGGCGCCGCTCCCCGGCCATGGCTGCGCGGCCACCGCGCCGTCCCGAGCGCGCCCGCCCGACTAGGGCCCCGCGCCGCGCGCCCGCCGCCCGCCCTGCGCCATCGCCGCCGCTCAGCCCGCGCGCCGGCCCCGATCGTGTCTCCGCGCGGGGCCGCCCTGAGCGGAGCTGCGCGCGCGGGGACCGGGGCGCAACGCACGGCGCGCTCGGGACCGCACGGCCCGCGGGCGGCCCCCAGTGGCGCGGTCAGGGAGCGGCCGCTTCCGAGAGCCCGGCCTCACCCGGTCCACCTAGGGCGGGGTCGCGGGGAGCCGGCCGAACGCCGCCGAAGAATGGACCACCCCACGCGCAAGCCGTGCCCGTCGGGTTGAAGCCGAGGACGTGGGGAGCTCAGGCCAGCCCTGCCTAGGAATGGCAAACTCCAGTGCTCAAAGGATTGGAGGGCTCCACCCTCACACGTGTCCAACCAAGTCCCATACCCTCATCCCCAAGAGATAGGACAGGAGCTGGCCACACCCCTCCTGATCTCCAGCAGGCTCCCTTCCAGGGCTGTGTGTCTGCTTCTCCGCTGGCCCTGGCATTTCTTTTCAAATTCCATTTTCTCCCTCAATTATAAATGCAATAACAGTCGTTTAGAAGCCAGTTGCCACACCCAGCTGAAAAATGAAAGCCTTCCCCGCAAAGCCCCCTGAGAGTCTGAGGACCCCTCCGCACCTTCCAGCTGCCTTTGGACACCCCGCCCTCGGTCCCTAATCCTGTGGGCCTACCACAGCTGGGGTATGGGTTGCCCCGAGTGTCCCCCACTGTGGGAGCCCACAAAAGCTTCCTAGTGAGAGCTGAGCTTGCTTTACACAGCAGGGCCGCACGAGTGGATGGCTTGACCAGGTGCATGGTCACCAGGTGTCTGGGATGGTCTGCACTCGGCTGTGCTGCGGTGGGAGGTGGGGGGTCTTTTGCTCCACCCCTTGGCATTCCTTTAAAAGCCCTTTAGTAGCGACAGAAGGGGCCGGTGGGTTTGGATCCAGGCCCTCCCGAGCTATCCTGTGTTTCCAACTGTCTATAAATTTCTACCTAAATCTCTTTCTTATCCCTCACTCCTCAAGAGTCCCCGAGGTAAATAAATGTGGGAGCTGGTCCCCCACAACCCACCCCCAAAAGGATCCTGTGTTAAGGGCGCAGTCCCCAGGCTGGCGCTATAGCGTGGCTCTGGGACCTTTAAAGAGGTGAGGCCTAGCCGGGAGGTGGTCGTGCCTACCTTGGCCACAATCGAGGTCAGGGCTACAGCTCGAGTTCCAGGACAGCCAAGGCTACAGAGAGAAACTCTGTCTAGAAAAACAAAGCGAACAAACAAAAAGGGGTGAGGCCTACTAGGAGGGACTTAGGTCATCGGGACCCCAGCCTCTTCCTCTTGCTCTCCAGGGCTTGGGGGTGGGTGGGAGGGTGAGCAGTTTTGTCCCGCCCCACATGTGTCCGTCATGATGCACTACCGCACATTGTCTTTCTGAGTGTCTAGCTGCATGTCCTGGACGGTTGCAATGCTGACAGACCCCATCAGCCGGCCCTCTGCCGCGAGGCTGTGTTGTATAATCGGCCAGTGGCATCTGTCCCTCCCGCCCCGGCTGCCACCCCACCGCAGAACTTGCCTTGCGATCTGAGGACAGAACATGCAACCGGCCCCGGTGCCCATTTCGGAGGTCACGAGGCTCTACAGTCTCGCTCTTTACCAGATCTAATGTCTTTCTCTTGCAGCTCACTGGAGCCTGGGTAGGGACAGGTGGCATGTCCACCTCTGGGCCTTCTGCCAGGTTCCAGACCTGGCACACAGCAGGAGCTTGGAGAATGTGAACTACAAAGACAGACTGATGATGCCGGGCGGTGGTGGCGCACGCCTTTAATCCCATCACTCGGGAGGCAGAGCCAGGTGGATCTCTGTGAGTTCGAGGCCAGCCTGGGCTACCAAGTGAGTTCCAGGAAAGGCGCAAAGCTACACAGAGAAACCCTGTCTGGAAAAACCAAAAAAAAAAAAAAAAAAAAAAAGACAGACTGATGGGGACTGGGGGTGTGGCTCCGTGGATAGGGAGCTTACCACCATGCTCGAAGCCCTGGATCCAGGCCCCAGCACCACAGAAACCAGGCATGCTGACTGATGCCTCTGATCTCAGTGTGGGACCAGCAGTTCAAGGTCATCCGTCTCCACTACACATTGAGTTTGGAGCCAGCCTGGGCTAAGTGAAACCCATTCCTAAAAATAAATAAATAAATAAATAAATAAATAAATAAATAAATAAATAAATAAATAAATAAATAAATAAAAATGAAGACAAAAAAATAGACTGATGTTAACAGCTCTGCCCCAAGCCTTAGAGAAAACACCCAAACAGATGTGTTCTCATTCAGTTTCCACTGTTGTTTGTTTTTGAGAAAAAGATCTCTCTAGTAGTCCAATTGGCCTCACACTCACAGCAATCCTCCTGCCACTGCCTCTTGAGGGCTTAAATAACAAGCGGGGGTGGGGGCAGGGGGGCACTCTTAAGCCCTATGCTTTGTTATCCAATCCTCATTTTCTAGTCAGGGAAGCCTAGGCACACAACAGCCCGTGTATTCACGACAGGATTGGAATGAGGGTAACCCTAGGAAACAGAGGGACACAGACCCAACCCCCCTGGAGAGAATAAATTTGCCCTCTGGAGAGAGAAGCCACGGTGAGGCTTCGGAAGCCATGCAGGTAGCCAGCAAACGAGGTTCCGCACGGCGAGAAGCACCCACTGCCTGGTGGCAGCCCTCTGGGTGTGGCCCGACCGTCACCATCTTGACACACACGGAGCAGCTATGATAGCCTGCACCAGAATGACCAGCAGCAAGCACTCTTTGGTCTTGCCACGAGACTCTGGCCACTGCTCCCTCCTGCCCCAGCTGCACGGGGTCTTGGGGTGCCAGGCTGTATGAGGTGGAAGGTTGACTTGGGGTGGGGACTGTATCTACGCAGTTTTCTGAGAATTGTCACCCATGCTGGGGTATGGAGGTTTTTGGTGAAGCAAATGCCAGTGAAGGGCCTGTTGTCTTATAAATGACCCTGATAAACACACCGGTTCACCATGCCATACTCAGGCAGACTTTTCTTTGGTCTATCTCAGCTCCCTCTACCATCTGGGGCAGATATGCATGCACGCATGTGCGTGCGTGCGTGCGTGCGTGCGTGTGTGTGTGTTTCCCTGGGGAAAGTCATTCCATGCCCATGGATTAAGGAGGCAAGAGAGAGGATAAGAGAATAAGGCTTATGGAGTGGACAGACCCTGGATATCAGCTGCTAGGCCAAGACCTTCATTGGCTTCTTGGCCAGCAGGTTCAGAAGGGCACAGGCCTGCTGTGGATCCTCGCTAGCTGTGGTCAGCCAGGACAATGGAAGCAGCTCTCATAGAGAACCCTGAGGGAGCCAGGCTGACCTTGCTCCCTTGCTGGGGCCAGACCAAAGCCTGTCAAGGGCAGCAGGGCCCCAACCATCACCCCACAGTCTCATGTTCACACTGCCTGCCAGCAAAGATGATTTTGCTCATCTGAGCTCTCTTCCGTTCTGCCTTTCCCGTGCCCAGCTCTGCTGTCTAGGCCTACACTGGACTTCCCAGCCCCAATGCCCTAGCACTTCCCAGGCCTGAGGCCAGACATCTGCCTCTGTGGAACGAACATACAGCCATCCTGGGCAGGGACTGCCTCAGACAGGGCTTGCCTCCTGCAACACCCTGTGAGTACAGGAATTCGCGCACAGTAGGTCCGCAAGCAGCTGCCCACCAGGAGCTCAGCAGCTGGGAGCTGAGCCCAGAGCCCTTGGAGAAGCTCAGAGCGGCTGTTCCAGGGCCATAGCGGCCCTCCCCACCCGCCACCGGTGTCCTGCTGGAGAATATTAATTTTAGGTGTGTTACTTTTGCTTATGTTGCATTTGTTTAACTCTGTGAAGCTGTGTTACTGGGCCTGTCTGAAACATCTGATGGTCTAATCAAGAGCTGAACAGCCAATAGTGAAGCAGGAGAGAGAAATAGGCAGCACTGGCTGGCAGGCAGAGAATATATAGAAGGAGAGATCTGGGTAAGAGAGGAATCTAGGAGCCAGAGAAGGAGGAGGACTCCAGGGGCCAGCCACCCAGCTACACAGCCAGCCACGGAGTAAGAGTAAGATTTACAGAAGGAAGAGAACGGGAAAAGCCCCGAGGCAAAAGGTAGATGGGATAATTTAAGATAAGGAAAGCCGGCTAGAAACTAAACCAAGCTAAGACCGGGTATTCATAAATAAGACTAAGCCTCCGTGTGTGATATATTTGGGAGCTGGGTGGTGGGCCCCCCAAAAAAGAGTAAAAAACCAAGCAACAGTGTCCTGAAACTCCGACTGCCTAGGAGATGGCCCCCCAGGTGCAAAGACTTGGGCAGCCCAGCCTGCTGGTGGCTGTCCTTGCTCTGAGGAAAAGAGAGGCAAGCCCTGTGTCCTGTAGTTCCCTTTCTTATCACAAACGGACATTTCGCTAACAGGATTTCTGAGACCACAAAGCAAGAATTGATAGGGGCCACGTAGCAGCCGGGGGGTGGGGTGGTGGTAGAATGCCTGGTTCCTATTTGTCTGTGTGTGTGGTGTATGCATGTCTGTACATGTGTGTGTCTGTACATGTGTGTATGTGTGCATGCGTGTGCACGTATATGGAGGTCAGAGGTTGATCTTGGGTGACTTCCTCTATTACTCTCCACCTTATTTGGGGGGACAGGTCTCTCACAGAACCTGGAAATTACCAATTCAGACAGGTTGGCTGGCCAGCAAGCTCTAGGGATCCTCCTACCTCTACCTCCCCAGTGTTGGGGTTATAGACACGTGTTACTACCACCCAAATTTTGACATGAGTTTGGGGATCCATGCTCAGATCTTCATGCAGACACCTTACTGTAGCCACCTTCTCGGCTTGACTTTTTTTTTTTTTTTTTTTTTCGAGACAAGGTTTCTCTGTGTAGCTTTGTGCCTTTCCTGGAACTCACTTTGGAGTCCAGGCTGGCCTCGAACTCACAGAGATCTGCCTGCCTCTGCCTCCCGAGTGCTGGGATTAAAGGCGTGAGCCACTACCGCCTGGCCTTTTTTTTTTTTTTTTTTTTAAAGACTTGAAGCCGGGCCGTGGTGGCGCACACCTTTAATGCCAGCACTGGGGAGGCAGATGCAGGCGGATCTCTGAATTCAAGGCCAGCCTGGTCTACAGAGTGAGTTCCAGGACAGTCAGGGCTACACAGAGAAACTGCCTTAAGGAAAAAAAAGGGGGGAGGAGGCATGTGCGCACAGATGTGGAAGACCATTGGGCAAAGTTGAATAAAGATCGGGGAATGTGTCTGCCAACCAAGGATAGCCAGACTGCCAGCAGAAGGGCTGAAAAAGACTACATGGACTGAGCGGAACCGCCCTGATGGCTGCTTAGCTGTAGTCATGTAGCCTCCCCAGAGACTGGCACCTTGACCTTGACGTTCTTGCAGTTTCTCAAAAATCCAGCGACCCCTAGTCAGGGGGGGCAGGGGCAGTGGGTCTGTAGCTGCTGCCCTGCGTGGCCTGTCCTCTTCCCTCTCCTCACCCTGTACTGAGTCATTTGCCTGGACCTTCTGCCACAGGGATGGGCGTCCGCGGGCCAAGAGAGAGGAAGGCAAAAGAGGCGGGGCCACCCTGGGGGCAAGGCTATAGCCCAAGCCGGGCGATGCTCGCCCCTGGCCAGAGGAAGCTGGTCAGCTTGGGAGTTTCACCCAGGTGCCTCTCAGCTTGACCGGCCTTGCCCTGTCCCAGGACCCGTCCTCTGCCCCTCTGCCTCTGCTTTTCCCTTCTCTCTTTCCAGATCTGTAGGCTCATAGACACTCCAGTTATTAGCCGGGTACCTGCTGAGGGCCCAGCCTCTGCTGGAGACCTAATTGTGATACCTCCGCCCTCCAGGGCATGTCACATGCTAGCCAAGGGGCTGAAGCTGCCCCCTGAGTCCGTGGGGGACCCCCTGGGCCTAAAGCTACAGGGTCCTGGGGGAGGGGTGCTGAATGGGTCCTACTGTCCAATGCCTGGGTCCTGTGTGCCTGGGAACAGGACCCCACCTCTTGTAGTGAACTCCACCCCACCCCCAATGCACCCCTGCTTCCCTCAAGGGTGGCCTTGTCAGGGCACAGTCATCATGACAAATAGGATCTGATATATTCTTTAAAAAAATCTTTTTTAGTTAGTATACAGAGCGATGGGTTTCTTTTGTTTTAAAACTTGGTCTCATGTAGCCCAGGTTGGCCTAAAATGCATTTGGCTTTGTTTGTTTGTTTTGAGACACGGTCTCCTCTATCTCAGACGGGCCTTTAATTCTCTGGGTACCCAAGGGTGACCTTCAACTCCTGCCTTTCCTGCCTCCCCCTCTGCAATGCTGGGGTTACAGGTGCCTGCCACCACACCTGGTTTATGTGACAGTGGGGATTGTACCCAGGACTTCATGCAAGCTAAGACCCCAGACCAGCTGAGCCAGACCAGCCCCAATGGCTTTGGGAGTCCCACGCATGCCTAGCCTTGTACTTCTCAAATTCACCCATCAGCCACACCTCTCCTTGAGAACCAATTTATTCATTTAATAATTTATTTATTTTTATTTTATGTGCATTGGTGTTTTGCCTGCATGTCTGTCTGTCTGTCTGAGGATCCCCTGGAACTGGAGTTACAGACAGTTGTGAGCTGCCATGTAGGTGCTGGGAATTGAACCTGGGTCCTCTGGAAGAGCAGTCAGTGCTCTTAACCGCTGAGCCATCTCTCCAGTCCCGAGAACCAATTTATTTTAAAGTATCTGCTCCATCCCATCCCAGAGAGTGTGTGTGTGTGTGTGTGTGTGTGTGTGTGTGTGTGTGTACACCAGCTGATTTCCCAGGCGACCTTCATCGCGGTTTCTCAGGTGGGTCGGAGCCTGAGGGTTCTTCCGGGATCTCACTGTGTGCTCTCAGAAAGAAGCTGGGACCGGGGCGAGGGAAGCAGGGTGCGGCGTCCACTCTCACTCCTGACAGGCACCTCCCCCACAGGGTCGAGTGCAGGTGATGAAGGATACGAGGCTGGGATGTGGGAGCGAGGGCTACTCGGGGCTTCCAGGACAGCCCCTGTTTGAAGCCCCGGCTCCCCGAAGCAGCTCCCGGCTGCCACTGCCACATCAGCCAGCGCAGCCCTGCCCCACCCCCACAGACAGCATTCTGTTGTTCTCACAACGGAAACAGAAAAATCAAATGGAAAGATGATCCGCAGCAAGGAGTGTTTCCAAGGAGTCCTGCTCAGGGGAGCCTTAAAGGAGACAGCGAACGCGTTCCTGAGAACCAGGCACAGGGCCTGATTCCCCCACATCCCGGGGGCCAGGCCCAAGGACCTCTGATGCCGGACAGGAGTGGGAAGCACCCGCCGGGGATCAAGCTGGCTTGGGCACCATGTCCAGGAGAGGGAAGCCCTTTGGAGTCTCCGGGAGGATAACAGAAGGAACCTGGGGATGGGGATAGGGGGGCATGGCAGCAATGAATGCTAGGGTTCACTTAGTGCACTGGAGGGAATTTTAGAATTATTCTTTCAGGCTTAGAATGTAGCCTAGTTCAGAAGAGCACTCGCTTAGCATGCAGGAAGCTCAAGACATCGCCCCGGCACTGCATAAAGCCGGCATGGGGGGGTGGGGTGGGGTGGGGGAAGATCCTTGTAATCCCAGTACTGGAGAGATAGGAGGATCGGGAGTTCAAGGTCATCCTCAGATACACAGCAAGTTTGACCAGTCTGGGCTACATGAGACCCTGTCTCAAAAATCAACAATAAAAAGTATTCTTGCTTAGATGCCAGACGAGACATGTGGAGAGGATGCCTCATAGGGAGCAGCCACAAGATTGACAGGTAGACAAAGGCAATGAGGGCTGAGTATGTACCCCCTAAAATGTCCTTCCCGCCCTAGTCCAGCAGTGGGAGGGGACCTCTCGTAGCCCTCATAGAAACAATGAATGAAGGGTCTCAGGGGCTGGGGTACACCCCTGTCTGGGACAGGCTCCCGACAAGATGCCAGGCGACCCTCTCCTCCTCCTGGCCCTGGCAGTAACTGCCTCGGAGCAGCAGGTTTTAAGGTCTCTTGCAAACTGGCTCAGCCTCAAGGAAAAAGTTGAAGAACCAAAGGCGTTGTCCTCCAGGTGACCCTCTAGAGTGTGGCAATGCCACCATTGGCCAGCAGGGGGAGACAAAACACAGCGTTTCCTTTCTCCAGGTGCCCCCACCGCAGGCGGAGAGGACAGTTTTCCAAATGTGGCTTCCTCTGTGCCTGAGATATATATTGGGGGGGCAGAAGGGGTTGGAGAGAGGTGAGACAGTGTCTCTCTCTATGTAGCCCTGGCTAGTACTGCCCAGGTGTCCTGTGCCTCCCACAGCCTCAGCCTCAACCCTACAGCTGCCCAGGGTGGGGCATGAGGTTTCTCTTCCCGCCCTAGCCCTGGCCTCCAGGGGGTGATCGTGTGCCTGGCTGCTCCCCCTCCACTCTTATCTCAGCTGCTTGCTCCACACTGCCCTCCTGGCTAGACTGGGCCCCTGCTCCTTTGTCCTTTGGTACAAAAGAGGGTGGGTATAGGGCCCAGGGAGGGAGAGGTAGGGTAAACCCAGCCTGGCCAGGTCACCAGCCCCAGGCCTGGGGAGGGAAGATGTTCTAAAAGGGTCCAGTGGAAGCTGGAGGCTGCTTCAGTGGAAACGCTTAGGCCTGGTTCTTCAGACCCAGACGGGAGAGGAAACTTCAGCAAGACGTTGTTCCACCCAGAAAGGGCACAGTTGGGCCTCAGGCATGGGCAAGAACCTTCTTTTACTCCTCAGTCTGCACGGGGACATTGGCATCTGGCTAGAAAATTACACATCGCAGCTCAACACTGGCCTTGAGACCTACGAGCAGGGACACCGGTTCACACCATGGTGGCCAGCGGTCTGGAGCAGTAGGGGTGCATCTCTTCCCTGAGTGGAGTCATGTCCTCACAGCTGCATCCCCACCTCTTTCTCTGGCTAGGTTCGCAGGCTTGTATGTAGTGACTGTGGTTTTGTGTGGTCACATCTGTGATGGCTGCTGGCATGTTGTCCTGGGCTCCTCCGAAGACAGACAGACGTAGGACTCACCCGTGGCAGGCAAGGTGATGCTTGCCCTCATGGTGTTATTTGCTGCTGTAGACTCCATGGGCCACTGGCTGAGTCATCAGAGGACACCGGGGAGGCTGCCGGGAGGCTGACAAGCCGGGTGTGTGTGTGTGTGTGTGTAGCAGATCATCTGTGGCTGCCTGCTCCATGGTGGCTGGCTCTGGGTATGTGGGCCAGCCGAGGATGGTGGGAAGCAGGATCAGACCAGATTAGATTCTGGATCCCTGGAGCACATGCTACCCACAACTCCCCTCAGCCCATTGGACCCCATATCCTCCATCCTTCTGCAAAAACGGTGGCCACCGTGGGTTCCTAGTATCTCAGCCATCTCTCAGGGCTCTCTGGGTACAATTTCATGATGTTTGATGTTCGTCTTCCCTGAAGAAATTAAGCGGAGGGTGACATTTGCCCAGGCCACCAGCAGGGGGCGCTTGGCGGAGGTTCCTGCCCCAGGCACTCACTTGATAACATTGGGCGAGCACAGAGCTGTGAAATTTGATTTCACTCCTCCAGAACAGAACAGAGGTGTGCGATTTCATTCCCGGGATTATGACAAAGCCACTTGTTCGGTGGCTTAATAGAAACTTCTTTAATGTTTCTGGCAATAATAAAATCCCGAGCTCTCACCGGTGCCGGCGTTCATCTCACCAAGAGATTGCATTTGAGCACAAGGCCGGTGGGTTCACACCTAACCATAGATGGGGGCTTGTCTTCCAGAGCAGGAGGGAAGCCGGAGAGGACAAAGAGCAAGCCTTGTGGGCTGGTCCAGCCCTAGTCTTTGACCCCAGAAGAAGGTCATACACATTTATCCAAGGTGCCCCTTCAAATCCAAGGCCACTTCTGTGGGAGCCCACAAAGCTTCCCTAGTGAGATCAGAACTTGCTTTACACAGCAGGGCTGCATTAGGGGATGGCTTGACCAGGTGCATGGTCACCAGGTGTCTGGGATGGTCTGCACTCGGCTGTGCTGCAGTGGGAGGTGGGGGGTCTTTTGCTCCACCCCTTGGCATTCCTTTAAAAGGCCCTTTAGTAGAGGCAGAGGGGCTGGTGGGTTTGGACCCAGGCCCTCCTGAGGCTAGCCTGGGTTTTCTGTCTTTCCTCTCATCGTCTAGGATCTCCTTCTAGCTAATATTTCTCATCTCTCCCTGCTCAGGAGTACCCCAGTGGAGTAAGAGGGAGCTGGTCTCCCTCATACCTCTGGCTGGATGTGGTAGCACGGGCCTGTGATCCCTGGACTCTGGAGCCAGGAGTTCAAGGCTAGCGTCGGCTGTAAGATGCTGTCTCAATTTTTAAAACTGAAGAGCCTACTTGCTTCATCAGCATATACACTAAACTTGGAAAGACACTGAGATTAGCATGCGCCTGAACAAGGATGAAATGCAAATCTGTGAAGTGTTCTATATTTGTGTGTGTGGCATATGTGAGCTTGTGTATGGGTGGTTCACGATGTGGAGGCCGGAGGAGGACATCGGCTGTCCTGCCCCGTCACTCCTCCTCATTTTCTTGAGACAGGGTCTCTCTCTGAGTCTGGAGCAAGACTCGTGGCATGAAAGCCCCAGTGATGCACCTCACAGTGCTGGAGTTACAGGTGCAGGTGTGGCTACACCTGGCGCTTTACATTGGTGCTGCGGATTTGAACTCAGATCCTTGTTTACACAATAGGCATTCTCTACCCACTGAACCATCTTCCAGCACTAAACGCTCCTTTTAGAAGGAAAAGAGAAAGAGAAAAAAGGCAAGTAGCAGTGGTACATGCCTTTAATCCCAGCACTCAGGAGGCAGAGGCAGGGGCTCTCTATGAATTTAAGGCCACCCAGATCTACATAGTAAATTCTAGGCCAGCCAGAGCTACATAGTGAGGCCCTGTCTCAAAAAAAAAAAAAAAAATCCATCAAGCTGGGCAGTGGTGGCTCATGCCTTTAATCCCCAGCACTAGGGGGCTGAGGCAGGAGGATCCCTATGAGTTTGAAGCCAGCCTAGTCTACAAAGTGAGTTCCAGGACAGCCAGAACTGTTACACAGAGAAACCTGTCTCAAAAACAAACAAAACAGGAAACAATCATCCGATCAATAAATCAATAAAATAAAGAAGGGTTGGGGTGATACCTCAGTGGGCCAAGTGCTTGTCACACAGGCATGAGAATCTGAGTTCCATCCCCAGGCCCCGTAAAAAGTAGGTATGGTGGTACAGAGTTGTAATCCTAGTGCAGGGAGGCAGGAGCAGGCAGAACCCCAGGGCTTGCCAGCCATCTAGCTTATTAGTGAGTTCCAGGTCAGGAAGAGCCCCTGTCTAAAAACAACCAAGGTGGATGGCTGCTGAGGCATCACATCCAGTGCTGACCTCCGGCCTCTGCATACACATGCATGCATAAAGACATGCACATACCCATGCATAGAGAAGAAACCAGACAGTAATCCCCCACCCCACCCCCACCAAAGTACCTATGATGTCAGGAGACAAAGCTGCCCCCTCCAGGCAATAAACAGCTCTAAGGTAACTTCAGGCTAGCCCTCAATGTTCAGGGAGCCTTGTGGAGAACTGGCCGGCTCATACTGTATCCACCCACCACCACCACACACACACACACACACACACACACACACACACACACACACACACACACGGTGCAATGTACCACCAGGAGAAATGATCTGTTGGATGGTATCCACAGGGGATGAGAAATTACAACCGGCCTGTGATTTACAGAGGATATAAAAATACTACTCAACACAGTGAGTTCCTTTTGAGTCAGGATTTTATAGTTTCTATAAAAATGATGCACACTTGTTATAAAATATAATCATGAAAATTCCAGGAAGGAACCAAGTATCCTCCAGTTCCAGCCCTCAAAGCCTTCGATGTTGCTATGCCGGGTTCCCGATATCTCGGTGGAGATGGATGGACAGGGGAGCTGTCACGGATGGAGCCACCATGACATGTTTAATCGCAGCTGCCCTTGACTGTTAAGTACATGGCTGCTCATTTTGTCATTTGCCAGCAAAGGCTTGGGAAAAGGACAGAACTCTGAAGGCCGCAGGTATGGCAATTCATACCTGCAATTCCAGCACTTGGGAGACTGAAGCAGAGTTCAAGGCCAGCCTCGGCTACAAAGTGAGAGCCTCTCTCAAACAAAACAAAAAAGGCCGAGGACATGGCTCAACCATCAGAGTGCTTGCCATGCAGGCGTAAGGACCTGAGTTGGATCCCAGCACCCTTACTACAACAAAACAAAAACCTGGGCATGTTTGCACGTAACTCTAGACCTGTGGGGGCTGGAGACAGGGGGATCACTGGGACTTGCTGGCCACCAATTTAGTCTTTTAGTGAAAGACTGTCTCAAGAGAGGAAGGTGGAGACTAATAGAGCAAGAGACCTGATATCTTCCTCTGGCCTCTGCATACATGAATACACACACACACACACACACACACACACACACACACACACACACATGAGGATGTAAGGAGCAACACCTTTTGTCGTCCTCTGACTTTCACTTGAACCCGTGTGTACTTGGGCACACGCACAAACGTCGAAAAGACACTGTGTATGACCTCAGAACAGAATTAACACTGGTGACACATGGCGGCTAAGTCCCCAGCCTTCAAACCTCTCCCAGGGTCCTTTCTGGACAAGACCCACTGACCCAGCATCTCCATGTCCCTTCTGCTCAGCCCTGGAGAGTTGCTCAATTTCTTTCCCCTCGGCAGGATGGGCAAGGGAGTGGTCAGCTTGGATCTGGTGGATGCTTCCGTGAGGTCAGATTCTGGGGTTTCGGGGAGGGGAGCCAGTCCAAGAGAGATTCTACGTCTTCCATGTGTCTAGTTCCTGAGGATGACCAGGTGGCCAATGACGTCCCTTTTATTATTTACTTTGTTTTCCGAGACAGGGTTTCTCTGTGTAGCCCTGGCTATCCTAGAACATGCTCTGTAGACCAGGCTGGCCTCCACCCCAGAGATCCCGAGTGCAGTGTTGAGATTCAAGGCATGTGCTACCATGGCCTGGCGATGTCCCTTTTAAAGTCGCTGTACTGCCCTTTGTGATTGACACCTCTCTGGAGCTGAGATTTCTAGAAGACTTCATACATCACAGTTTGCTGCTAACTTTGGTGACCTCTGATGTCTCTTGTCTGTAGCCACCAACAATATGTTAGACCACTTTTTTTCTGTGCTAGTCAGAATGAAAAAGCAGGGGCTAATGTAACTGGTCCACCTTTCCCAGTGATCTGTCAGCTTGCACTGTGAGCTCAACTGACCGCTGCATGCTTTTCTGCTCGGTTTGCCTGAGGCAGCAGCCACTGGGGTGCCTCCTGCGTTCTTTCAACAAGCTCCTGATTCTCGCATTTCTCTGCTTTCTGCATACATACTCAGGCTCACCTTGTCCTTTCCCTGCCTTGGCCTTGGCCAGCAGCACCCCGGTTCTTTGGCTGAGACACTAGTATTAGGACGCAGCAGACCCAGGACATCCATCCATCATGGCTCCCAGGCCCAGGAAACATTGTGAATGTATCCGCAACAGCCTCCACTTGGAGACTGGGTCTCACATGACCTATGCCAGCCCTGAACTACGAGGATGACCTTGAATTTCTGACCTTCCTGCCTTTGCTTTCCTAGTGTTGGAATTACAGCCGTGTACCACGCCTGTTTATGCGATGCTGGGGTTGCAACCCAGGCCTTCGTGCATGCTAGGCCAGCGCACTACCAACTGAGCCACCTGCCCTCCCGTCCACGCCTATCAGCAGCATCTCCCACCCTGCCCAGCTCCGCTGGCTTACTGGTGTGGTCCTCCATACCCAGGCTCTTTTGAGTGTGGGTCACCATCAAGGCGTGACATGGTTCCCCGTGCGGGTGCTCAGGCACCCACTTTGCTGGTACACTTCCGTTTACTCTAATTTCTTATTCCTTTTGTTTGTTTGTTTACAGTGGATGGCTGTGTAACCTCCTGCACCCCTTCCTCTGAAACACGTGGCAGACTTTACTCATTTAGTAGGTGTATGGTCAGGGGCTGGGCCCCATCAGCTCAGAATTCTTTTTTTCTTTTTCCAGACAGGGTTTCTCTGTGTAACAGCCCTGGCTATCCTGGAACTCACTCTGTAGACCAGGCTGGCCTCACACTCACAGAGATCCACCTGCCTCTGCCTCCCGAGTGCTGGGATTAAAGGCGTGTGCCACCGCCGCCCTGCTAGCTGGAATTCCCTTTTGGGCTGCTCAGGGCTAAGGTACACGTGCATTCACAGCAGGCGACATCTCTGCAGCTTTCCTGCCCTGCAGCTCACCCGGGCATCTCGTACTCCAGTGAGTGAGCTTGGCAATCATGAGCAGTGCTGTGACGACACCACTGTGGAGGATAAAAGCAAGGCTCACGGGTGATGACGCGTCCAATGTGAAATGTTTTGCATGAGACATTGCTGCGGGCCTGTGCTGTGTGGCCAGGCTTGGTAAGAATGTGGAAACAAGCAGACCTTGGGGGTACTTGACTGTGGGTTTAACCAAGAAAGAGTCCTGTGCAACAGAAAACGGGGCTCCCAGCCGCTCACATCGACTGGAGCAAGGGCAGCCTGTGCCCAGAGGCCAGCATCAGCAGAGCCTGTGAAATACCAGGGTTGCTGCCTGAAACCAACAGGGTCTCTCTATGTGGCCCTGGCTGTCCTGGAATTCACTGTGTAGACCAGGCTGGCCTCGAACTTAGAGATTCACCTGCCTCTGGAGTGCTAGAGATGTGGGCCACCACACCTATACCCCACCCCCATCTCTTCCCATCTTCACCAGTCAGACAGGAGCCAGGCAAGCAGTCTGGGCTAGCTCTTCTCCGACAGCTCTGGGGAGGCACAGATCTGAGGGTGCTTGAGCCTGGTGGCGCCTGGCATTGGCATTTTGCTGCCATCTCTGGATTCCTGCACACAGCAAAAGCCCCCAGTCACCCGCGTCAGCACAAAGGCCCCCGGATGTTAAACAACCCGCAGCTCAGTACTGCTTACGGCTCACGCTCCAGGGTCACTGCTCTGCAGCATGGCACAGGAACTCCGTGTTTCCATATCTACCAGTGCTGGCTTGAGACCCCCGGGTGCTTGAGACCCCCCTGTGGAGGCGTACAAGCGGGTTACTGAAAGGAAAACCTAGTTTTAGAAACATCTCGGGACATCCAGAAAACAACCTTTAGGAGAAAGACATCTGCCGCTACCCTAGAAAAATGAAGTTGAGTGGGTGAGATCCACCAAGCCCGGGGACCAGGGTTCAATCCCTGGGACCCGCGTGTGCAAGGAGAGAGATGACCCCTGTAAGTTGTCCTCTGGCCCACACACTGGGACAGTGCTCCCCTAAATAAATAAATAAATGCCATTTAAGAAGCAGGAAAGTGTGCCGGGGACACAGTTCCGGGCAGTAGAGTGCTTGCCTAGCATGCAGGGAGCCCGGGTTCTACCCCCACACCACAGGAGCCTGGTGTAAGGGCGCACACCTGTAATCCCAGCACCGCAGGCCTGGAGGCGGAAGGATCAGAAGTTCAAGGTCATCCCTGGCTACATAGGGAGTTTGAGGCCAACCTGGGCTACAGGAGACCATGTCTCAAAACACACAAAACAAGAAGTCAGATATGTCAAAAGCCAAAGAGTTTCTCACTTCCTGCTTTGTATTCCAGTTTTGTTCAAAAAGAACACAGACAAAGGGAAGCACGCCGGTGTGCGTCTGTGAGCACGAAAGCAGACGTTCTGTGGTCGCACGGTTTCACCGACAGGTTCTGGTCGGAAGACTCAGTGTGGAGAGCTGTCCAGGGCTCTGTGGTGTGACGGCCACACAGGGCAGGACATCTTAGCACATCGCTGTTGGCCCCTGAGAGAATCCTGTGACATACACAACGGAAGAATAAAACCACTGTCTGGAGGGAAACCAAGGACAGCTGAGGAGACGTTTTGGGGTGTGCTGCAGGGCTGGGCCATGCTCTAAAGTCCACTTGGGGACGCCCTCCACTGGGCAGCAGAGGTGAGTCTCAGGTCCCCGGGCCCTGTGGACAGAAGGGCTCTGCTCCAGGCAGCTGGGGACGTGGGTCTGTAGCTCTCCTCTCAACATTTGTCCTTGGCCTCCGGCTTCTCATCCATCACATCTCTAAAGCCCAGCTTTTCCAGTGGTTCCGGCGCCATCAGCTGCCTGGAGGAGAAAGATGCTGTCACGGGACCACGCTCTTATGCTCATTTGCCTGCCCGGCCTCCCAGCACCCCCATTTTAAAACAGAAAACAGACCCAGAGATCAGTGTCCCTCCCACAGGGCGAGGAGCCAATAGGCTGTGTGAGCCCCAAGGTCCCTTCCAGCCACAAGGTCAGCCCAAGTTCACAAGGGCAGGGGCTGAGGATGTGGGCGGGGCCATCAGTGGCACAGGACCCCACAGGTGTGAGCAGAGCCTGGGAGAGCTGAGGCTAGGTAAGTGTCCCCATAGTTGAGGAGGACAGGGGTGGGGAGGGCAGGGCTGGTCAGTGAGCTCCCGGCCAGCGAGGCTCTGTCTCCAAAGTGGGATGGGCGGTCCTGACAAAACCCAAGGTTGACTTCCTTTTTATTTTATTTATTTTCTGTTTTTTTTTTTTTTTAGATTTATTTATTTATTATGTATACAGAGGAGGGCGCCAGATCTGATTACGGATGGTTGTGAGCCTCCATGTGGTTGCTGGGAATTGAACTCAGGACCTCTGGAAGAGCAGTCAGTGCTCTTAACATCTGAGCCATCTCTCCAGCCCCCTATTTTCTGTTTTTTTGAGACAGGGTTTCTCTGTGAAGCAGTCCTGACTGTCCTGGAACTCACTCTGTAGACCAGGCTGGCCTTGAATTCAGAGAGCCGCCTGCCTCTGCCCTCGTGTGCTAGGATTAAAAGCATACACCACTGGGGCTGGAGAGATGGCTCAGTGGTTAAGAGCACCGACTGCTCTTCCAGAGGTCCTGAGTTCAATTCCCAGCAACCACATGGAGGCTCACAACCACTTGTAATGAGATCTGGTGCCCTCTTCTGGCTTGCAGGGACACATGCAGGCAGAATATTGTGTACATAATAAATAAATAAATCTTTAAAAAAAAAAGCATATGCCACCACCCCCGGCTCCAAGGTTGACTTTCACATGCACAAAATGCACATGCGCGTGCACACACACACACACACACATACACACTCACACACACACAGCCAAAGGAATCTTTCAAGGTGCCTCTGCCTCCGAAGGGAACCCACCTAGAAAGAAGTCCTTCAGATATCTAAGGCAGGAGCAGGAGCACTCAGGCGAGCCCTAGCTCTGGCGCCTTCCCGAGGTCGCAGCCATGACTGACTGTCCCGGCAGCACTCACTCCAAGCACAGTGTGACAGGTTTTCACAGCCTCCTGTCATCTTTACCTCTCTGGAGTGGGGACAGGGGGGCTGCAAGGCCAGCCCCTGAGGTTACCCATGCCCATGAGGCCTAAGGAGGGATGCTGTGATTTATTATTTATTTTATTTTATCTTTGTTTTTCGAGACAGGGTTTCTCTGTGTAGCTCAGGCTGTCCTGAAACTTGCTCTGTAGACCAGGCTGGCCTTAAAGTCACAGAGATCTGCCTGCGCTTGCCTCCCTAGTGATGTGATTAAAGACCTGCGCCATCACTGCCCAGCATTTAATTTTATTTTTAATTGCATTTATTTATGCATTTGTGTGTGTATGCGCTACATCAACTTCAAGTATATGTGTGATGATTTCATTACCAACTAGCCTAACAAAATAATGGACCAGCCAGGCATGGTATCATACACTTGTCATCCTCCCACTCAGGAGGCTGAGGCAGGAGGACTGCCAGAAGTTCCAGGCCAGACCTTGCCTAGACAATTAAAAAAAAAAAAAAACCAAACCCACCAACTAAACAACAAAACCAAAAAACCAAACCAAACAAACAAAAAACCCCACCAACTAAACAATAAAATCTTCCCAATACCAGACAAAACCAGAAACATCTTTGCTTGCCTGCACTCACCTAGCTCAGGGCCCTGTAAGTCACAGAAGCGGGCGGGTCCTTCCTTCCAGGCTCTGAGGCACCTGTTCCACATGGTGCTGAGTGCGGCACAGACCCATGGGGACCAGAAGGCCTGGCAGCACTAACTCACTAACAAACAGGCAAGAAGTCCCTCTGCTGGTCCTGCCCAGAAGCCTTGCCCATAGACTAAGTCACTTCCCAGGGGACCGCAAACCAGCCACACCCTCCGAGCAATCACAGGAGCCACTGTGATCTGTGCTAGGCACTAGAGTCAAAACAAGTCCGCTCATTTTTGTTCTTTTTTGGCAGGGGGTGGGGGATACTGTGGGTAGAACCCAGGAACTCACACACTCTGAAATGCATCACCACTGAGCCACACCCCAGCCCCTCACTGGGGGATTCTAGGCAGGTGCTCTACCACTGAGCTACATCCCAGCCCCTTACTGGGGTATTCTAGGCAGGGGCTCTACCACTGAGCCACACCCCAGCCCCTCACTGGGGGATTCTAGGCAGGGGCTCTACCACTGAGCCACACCCCAGCCCCTCACTGGGGGATTCTAGGTAGTGATCTACCACTGAACTATATCCTCAGCCCTGTTTTTCTTATTTTGTTGATATAGGACATTAATAAATTGCCCACGAAACTCAAGTCCAAGTGGATCAAAGACCTCAACATAAATCCAGTTACACTGAACTTGATAGAAGAGAAAGTAGGAAGTACTCTTGAACGCATTGGTACAGGAGACCACTTCCTAAATATAACACCAGTAGCACAGACACTGAGAACAACAGTTAATAAATGGGACCTCTTGAAACTAAGAAGCTTTTGTAGGGCAAAAGACATGATCAATAAGAGAAAAAGACAGCCTACAGAATGGGAAAAGACCTTCACCAACCCCACATCTGACAGAGGACTGATCTCCAAAGTATATAAAGAACTCAAAAAACTAGACATCAAAATACTGAACAATCCAATAAAAAAATGGGCTAAAGAGCTAAACAGAATTCTCAACAGAAGAACCTCAAATGGCTGAAAGACATTTAAGGAAATGCAAATCAAAATGACTCTGAGATACCACCTTACACCTGTCAGAATGGCTAAGATCAAAAACACTGAAGAAAGCTTATGCTAGAGAGGATGTGGAGCAAGGGGAACACTCCTCCATCGTTGGTGGGAATGCAAACTTGTACAACCACTCTGGAAATCAGTATGGTGGTTTCTCAGAAAATTGAGAATTAATCAAGACCCAGCCATACCACTCTTGGGCATATACCTAAGGAATGCTCAATCATACCACAAAGATACATGCTCAACTGTGTTCACAGCAGCATTATTCGTAATAGCCAGAACCTGGAAACAACCTAGATTCCTGTCAACTGAAGAATGGGTTAAGAGAATGTGGTACATATACACAATGGAGTACTACTCAGCAGAGAAAAACATGAAATTTGCAGGTAAATGGATGGAACTAGAAAATGTCATCCTGAGTGAGGTAACCCAAACCCAGAAGGACAGACATGGTATGTGCTCACTCATAAGTGGATTCTAGATATAAAGCAAAGAACAATCAGACTGCAACCCATAGAACCAGGGAGGCTACATAGCAGGGGGGACCCTAGGACGACTGTGGCTTAGAATAAGTTTTGGTCTTACTCAATCACTGGGCAAACTATAGTGAAACATTTCACTATTAGGATAAGAATTTGTACTGTATCAAGCTGATAATAGAAAAAATTAAATTAAATTTAAAAAAATTTAAAAAATAAATAAATTGCCCAGATGGTTCTTGAACTAATTTTGTAGCCCAGGCTAGCCCCAAACTCTCCATCCTCTTGCCTCAGTCTCCCGAGCTGCCGGGATGACAGGCCTGTGTTACAGGTCCTCTTACTTGCTGAATTTGCCCAGCTTGTCTGTGGGGACCTCTCCTTTTGCAGACACCAAGACACAGGGACTGAGCCTAGGGAAGGCAGGACCTGCTCACATCCTTATCCCCAGACTGGCATCATGTTGTCCCTCTGCTAAAGCTCAGCAGAGCCAAGAGGAAACTCTTGGCCACCTTCTGTGGCTACAGGCAGTCACTGAGGCTCAGTGCCAGCCATGTGCCCCCTGGAAGCAGTGACAACAGGACAAGACCTTAGAGTTAGCCGTCCCCACACTGTACCTCAGGGACTTGTCTGGATCTGTCAAAGAAAGAAAGCAGGATTCAGGGGCCCATTGGCGTCTCCCATCTTGAGAGACTGAGGTGCCGGAATTTCAGCGCGTGCAACTACGACAGACACCCCGCCCCCAGCCTGTGTGATGACACACTACCCGAGTCTTCACTTCACGTTCACGGCTCTTACTCGCCACAGCTCGCTGGTTTTTGTTCTGCTTAAAAGTGAACTTGGGGGAGGGCAGGCACCATCATCCATCACTGCTTAAGTCTCCTATTGTCCCCATGACATTCCAGACAGCTTTCACTGGAAGGGACGGCACAGTGCGTGTTCTTACGGGCTGAGAATGTGAAGGGCATGGAAACCTGTCAGCTCAGCCAGCACTGCTGGGATGTGCGATTCTGAAAGCTGAAGGGCAGGCACAAAGCTCTGAGGAATGGGGCTGTGCACAGGACTGTCACTCACAAAGCGGTTCCCAGGGCAGGCCTGGCAGCCTCAGTGCCACCTCACCTGCCAAGCAACACTGTGATGTGGCCAGGATAGCCGGGTTGGTAAAACGGACCTGAGTTTCCCCTCCAGAACCCACATAAAGAATGCTGGGGGTGCTGGCGAGTTTGCAATCCCAGCACTGGCAGGCAGAAATGGGAGGACTCCTTGGCTGGCCTGTGGCCAGCCGAGCCTAATCAGTGACCTCCAGGCCATCCACAGACCTTGTCCCAAAAAATACGGTGGGAGCTGGAGAGAGAGCTCAGCAGTGAAGAGTGTCTGCTGCTCTTTCAGAGGACCAGGGCTCAGCTCCCAGCACCCATACGGTGGCTCACAACACACACACACACACACACACACACACACTCCAAGAAAAAAAATGGAAAAACCTAAGCAGAACACTAGGCCTGAACAAGGAGCATCTTTTTTTTTTTTTTTTTTTCGAGACAGGGTTTCTCTGTGTAGCTTTGCACCTGTCCTGGATCTCGCTCTGTAGACCAGGCTGGCCTAGAACTCACAGAGATCCACCTGCCTCTGCCTCCCGAGTGCTGGGATTAAAGGCGTGCGCCACCACCGCCCAGCCTACAAGGAGCATCTTGATAGGCATCTGGCAGAAGAGGCTGTGGGAGCTGCAGGAAGCTGGGATGGAAACTCCAGGCAGAATTGTGAAGGAGTACTCGCCTTTGCATCCTGCACATCAAATACTCTTTAGATTCATTTCTGCACAAAGCATTTTCAAAATTCTTGTCACGGAGACACTTCATGAATTTTTCTTTAAAGCTTTTACATTCACCTAAAAAGAAAAGGAAGACAGCGTCCTGTTTGTAAAGAGAAGGCCTGACCTGCTCACACAGCGGCCTGCAGGGCAGTGCTATGGTTTCCATCAAAATTTGTCTCCTTCCTGGGGCTGTGGATGTGGCTCTGGGGTAGAGTCCATGCTTGGCATACAATCACTTGGGGTCAATATCCATCACTTCAAAATAAAAATCAAAAACAAACAAGGAGGCTGAAGAGATGGCTCACTGGTTATCAACACCGGCTGCTCTTGTAGAGGAACTGAGTTTGGTTCCCACCACCCACATTGGACAGCTAAGAAATGCCTGTAACTCCAGCTCCAAGGGATCAAACACCCTCTTCTGGTCACCAAGGGTACTTGCACACATGTGGTGCATACACTCAGATGCACACACATGCACTCAGCTGTACACACATACACTCAGATGCACACACATACACACTCAAGATGTACACACATACACTAAGATGCGCACACACACACACAGATGCACACACATGCACTCAGATGCATACACATACAGTCAGATGCATACACATGCACTCAGATGCACACACATGCACTCAGATGCACACACACACAGATGCACACACATGCACTCAGATGCATACACATGCACTCAGATGCACACACACAGTCAGATGCACACACATGCATTCAGATGCACACACATACAGTCAGATGCATACATATGCACTCAGATGCATACACATGTACTCAGATGCACACACATACAGTCAGATGCATACACATGCACTCAGATGTACACATACAGTCAGTTATACACATATGCACTCAGATGCACACACATACAGTCAGATATACACACATACACTCAGATGCATACACATACATGCAAAAAATGCACACAGTGCACTCAGATGCACACATATACACGCAGATACACACATATAAAGTTAAACTCAGACACACATAAAGTTAAAATTTTTTAAAATAAATTTTAAAAATGGGAAACTTCCCAATGAAATGTTGGTGAAGAAAATAATAATCCAAGGAGATTAGAGCGCTCGGTGGGCAAAGGTACTTGTTACCCAGACTGTCAACCTGAGTGTGATTTCCAAGACCCATGTGGCAGAGAGACAGACACCCCCCCACTTCCCACAAGTTATCCTTTGACCCCATGTGTACCATGGCACACCCTCAAACACACTAAATACATAAATACTATTTAAAACGACAATCATCTCTAAAGCTGTCCCTCGAGATGGAGTCTCCATAGAAATTCACACAATGCTCAGTCTACACTAACAAGCCACCTAAACACCACATGTCAGCAGCATTTCTCAGGGTTGGTGGTTTTGTTCCTGGTAGGTTGGGGGTGGGGGTGTTTGTTTGTTTTCTTTTCTTTCTTCCTTTTTTTTATTTTATTATTATTATTTTTTTTTTTCGAGACAGGGTTTCTCTGTGTAGCTTTGCGCCTTTCCTGGGACTCACTTGGTAGTCCAGGCTGGCCTCGAACTCACAGAGATCCGCCTGCCTCTGCCTCCCGAGTGCTGGGATTAAAGGCGTGTGCCACCACCGCCCGACATTATTATTTTTTTATTTTATTTTTATTCTTATTTTTGTAGTGCTGAAGACTGAACTCAGGGCCTCCTGTTCCTGGGCATGCTAGGCCCCAGTTCATGAGACTGTCCAAAACCTTTTGCAAGTTTTTTTTTTTTTTCCTTCACAGGTTTCAGTTTTCCAAAAGGCACTTTAACTGTAGACGTCAGAACTGTGGATGGAAATCCTCTGGGCTGGAGGCACAGTTCAGAGGTGGAGCACTTGCCCAGCATGTGCCAAGTCCGGGTTCCAGCCCCAAATTGGATATCAAAAAGCTTTTTGAAAATATTTCTTTGCCTAATGTTCACTGAAGACCAGAGCCTCAAGCTGGGGAGGGATGGTGGCTCCCGGGCTAGCCACAGGGGAGCTTAACTGAGTTCTATTCCCGGAGCCCATCCCAGTCCTGGTCACATTAGACCCAAGTCTAAAGGAGCTCTCACTTGGAAGGACTGTGCCACGGCAGGTGGCTCTCTGAAATAGGGATCGTCGAGACTCAGTTTCCCTACCTGCACTCACACGGGCCTCTGAGAGGTGCCTGGAGCTCTAATTGCTCTGCACTCCCAGGTCCAGTACCTCAGACTCCACCCACCAGATCTAGCATCCCGGGTCCTGGTAACCAAATCCAACACCCCTGACCCTGCCACCCAGGTCTATCACCCCACACGCTGTCTCTCAGATCCAGTGCCTCACACCTGGGCTCTCAGCACCCCATTTCCTGTCATCCACATCTAACTCCTCAGACAGTGCACCTAAATCCAGCACCTCTGACCCTATCACCCAGATCTAGTACCCCAAGCCCTGCCACCCGGATCCAGTACCCCTGACCCTGCCATCTATCACAGAGAAACAGCACTCCAAACTGCCACCCAGACCGAGCACCCCAGACCCTAAACCCAGATCCAGTACCCCTAATCCGGTCACCCAGATCCTACACCCATAACCCTGTCACCCAATCCCAGCACCCCGACCCCGCTATCCAGAACTAGTACCCCAGACCTTGCCACCCACATCCAATACCCCTGACTCTGTCACCTGTCACCGAGAAACAGCATTCCAAACCCTATCACCCAGACTCAGCACCCCAGACGCTGCCACCCGATCCCGGGCCGCCGGCAGCCTGAGCCTTGCCTCGCCTCACCGAAGTGGTCCAGCGGGAAGCTTCCTTTGTCTGGTGGCCGCGGCTGGAAGCTTTTGGTCCCGAAGTTCATTGCGGTCGACATGACGGCCGGAGCAACAGCGGAGAGCAGCGGCAACGCAGGGCGGACGGTCGAGCACCGAGCAGGCCCAGGAAGCGCCGAGCTAGTCGAGCGGTGGGCCTGCCCCGCCCCGCCCACTCAGCCCCGCCCACCCGTCTAGGCCCCGCCCCGCGCTGTGCTCTGAAAGGGCGCAGTGGTGGTCGCAGTCAGGCGCTTTCCAGTCTTCTACTCAGCAGAAGCTCAGCCATCTTATGGTACCGATGGGCAAACAAGTCAGAGAGGTGCAGCCCCTTGCCCGAGGACACCAGTTTGTGCCCCGCGGTCTTCATCCCACCCAGCTGTCTGCCAGGGACTGAGTTTCCCATATGCTCAGAGGGTCTGATCAAGGCACAAAGCACAGTAAAGGAGCCGGTGGCTAGTTTCCTGTGGGCGGTGTTGTAGCACAGTGCACGTACAAGTGGTTGTTGTTTTTTCTAATTGTTTATTTTTATTTTATATGCATTGTTGTTTTGCCACGGGTGTTGGGTCCCCTGTGTATTGGGTCCCCTGAAACTGGAGTCACAGCTGTGAGCTGCCATGGGGTTGCTGAGAGTGGTACCCTGGTCCTCTGGAAGAGCAGCCAGTGCTCTTCCTCTTAATAACCGCTGAGCCATCTCTCCAGCACCACAAACAAGGGTTTACAGTCAGAAATTAAATCGGGGTGTAGTGCCTCGCACCTGTAGTCCCAGCTGGAGAGGCTGAGGCAGGAGAATTGCCTGAGTTTTAGGCAAACCTAGGCTACACAGCAAGACCCAGTTTCACAAAACAAAACCGCCGAAAAGGCACCTTCTGTGGTTCAAGAGACTAGAAGTCTGAGCCTAGGGTGTGGGCCATTAGCGCCGCCATTGTGGGCTGCTGTCCCTGCTCCCTGCTCTGGGAGCCCAGGGTCGTGTCCCCACCCCCCCGCCCCCCTGTCCCATGTCCCCCTCGCCCCCCGTCCCGTGTCCCGTCGTCCCCGTCCCCATCCCCCCGACACCACCCCCCACCCCCCCACCCCGCCTCTGGGGTGTTCTATCAATCTTAGGTAATTCTGGATTGCTAGAAACAATGTTCCCTCTGGGCCTCCACTTCTGGTGGCATTCTCCCCGTGTGTCTGTGTCCAAGAATTCCTTATATGAGGACACTGCCACATTGAGGTAAGGCCATCCCAACAATTTTTTTTTCTTTCTTTCTGTTTTGTTTTGTTTTGTTTTGAGGCAGGGTTTCTCTGCATAGCCCTGGCTGTCCTGGAATTTGCTCTGTAGACCAGGCTGGCCTCAAACTCAGAGACTGACCTGCCTCAGCCTCCCAAGTGCTGGAATTAAAGGTGTGAACCACCATGCTCAGCTCATCCAAACAATTTCAACCTCGGCTGCTCACATCTGCCATGATGCTGTTTCAGAAGGGGCCATCAGGTCCTGGGGTGGGGGTGGGTGGGACTGTGCCACATGGCTTTGGAAGGAATGTTCTGTGGTAATGGGATGCGGTCTACTGACTTGTTATGGCAGTACCGCCTGTCCCCAGAACCCCTGCTTTTCAGCTGGGGGATGGGGAAGACCACTTGCTCCTTGCCTCCCAACACTGGCTGTGATTGTGGGATGCTGTCCATCATTCCATCACAGCCACAAATGTCACACAACCATCCAGACCCTGGCAGTGAGCAGGAGGAGCATCCGTGGGCTCATAGCGGCTGGGGTGGGGGGCAGCTCTTTCCCTCTACAGTCCTCTGACAGACCCCAGCCTCACTAATACTTCCAGTGTTGGGTAGAAGAAGCAGTTCCCCGGGGCTGCAGAGAGGTGCTTGGCCAGCAGAGCCCAGCCCAGAGCCCACCCCAGAGCCCACCTCTTCCACCTTGCTGGGTCCCCCTCCAAAGCCATCCATTGGTCTCCTTGCTGGATTCCATGCTGGCTTCCTGTGGGGAAGGCTGGATTTAGCTTCCGCTGTCCAGACCGATGGACTGCCTTGCAGAGGGGTGCCATTTCCCTATCCAAACCTCCAGAAAGCCCATTCCACATCTAGTTCAGCTTACCTCTCAAGAAGGGGCCTGGGGGGGGGGGCTGGAGAGAGGGCTCAGAGGTTAAGAGCACCGACTGCTCTTCCAGAGGTCCTGAGTTCAATTCCCAGCACCCACATGGTGGCTCACTACCATCTGTAATGAGATCTGGCAACCCTCTTCTGTATACATAATAAATAAACAAATAAATAAATAGATAAATAAATAAGTAAATAAAAAGAAGGGGCCTGGGGAGGCAGCTCAGCAGGCAAGAGCACTTGCTGTACAAGCATGAGGACCCGAGTTCAAATCCCCAAAGCCTACAAAAAAATAAAATAAGAAATGCCAGACCGGGTGGCACGGGCCTAAAAGCCCAGCACTAAGGAGTTGGGGCTTGCTGGCTGCCAGCTTAGCTCCAGGGTCAGCAAACACCCTGTCACAAGGCGGTAAGTGGACAGTGCTAAAACAGGACACCTGGCAGCCTCTTCTGGTTTCCACACGGGCATGGGGTACACACATATACACGTATGTGCACATATACCACACACACACACACACACACACACACACACACACACACAGTGGGGGTGGGGGACTCCAGAAGGAAAACTGTACTTTGTCCTTGTCATAGAAACACCTCTTCTCCACCTTTTCCATGCCTGGGACCAGGGGCCACACACTGAGTTACTCATTAATTTTTTTTTTTTTTTTTTGAGCTGTGAACAATGGTGGCTTTTATGACTCAGCAAGCAGCCCTGTCTGTTTGAAATGAAAGGACATCTCTGTCCCTGAGGTGGCAGGACCTCTGTCAGGCAGCTCTGAAGAACCAAAAAAGCAGCAGAGGCTGGCGTCGGGGCCGTGACGGCAAGCTTTTCACCCGCCATTCCTGGGAAACGGCTACTGCCTTGTGGGAGCTTTGTTGTTGTTGTTTGTTTTGGGTTTTGTTTTGTTTTAAGACAGGGTCTCGCTATGCAGCTCTGGCTGGCCTCAAACTCATTGAGAGCTGCCTCCTGACTGCTGGGCTTCTAAGTGTTGCGATCGAAGGTGTGTACCACCACACCCAGCTGTTTAGCTGAGGGAGGTTTGTGTGTGTGTGTGTGTGTGTGTGTGTGTGTGTGTGTGTGTGTGTGTGTGTAGTGGGATACACCTGCATGTGCACATATGGAGGCCAGAGCAGGATGTCAAGCGTCTTCTTCCACATGGGTTTGAGGTGGGGTCTCTCTCGGAACTGGAAGCTCACCACCTTTGGCAAAGCTGGCTGGTCAACAGGCTCTCCAGATCTCACGTCTGTGTCCCCCCAGGGCTGGGGTTACTGACCTGCACAGCCATGCCTGGCTTTTTATGTGGATGCTGGCGATTTGAACTCCAGGCCTCACGATTGTGCAGCAAGCACCCTTACTTATGAAGCCATCTCCCTATCTTTTGAGACAGAGTCTCTTACTGGCCCTGGGGCACCCCAGTTCAGAAGACTGGCTAGCCAGTAAACCCTAGGGGTCTTCTAGTCTCTGACTGCTCATCACCAGGAATACTCATGTATCAACCATCCAGCTTTTGTATGGATGCTGGGGGATCTAAACCCAGGTCCTCAAGCTTGCACAAGTACTTTACCATTGAAGCCATCTGTCCAGCCCTGAGATTTATATGTGTGTGTGTGTATAAATTTATATATATATATATATATATATATATATATATATATATATATATATATATATATATATATATATATACTTTTCAGTTTATGTATCTGACAAGTGGTGAAAGAACTCCCAGCTTTGACCCGATGCCCTACTACAACCAACCCACTCAGGCTGATGACAGGCGCATGGGTATGTCCTGGGATTGTTGGTATTCTGCACCTAGGTTCTACCAGGCCACCTAGGCTTCCTCCCAGCATGGCACTAAGGCCTAAAAGCTGGGTGGGAACTATATCTCTTTATGACCTAGCCTGCGGAGTGCTATAGTATCCCCCACAGCGCCTCTAGATCCAAGGGTGGGAAATACAGACCCCTTCTGATAGAAAGAGAGCAACATTAGGCCGGGCGGTGGTGGTGCACGCCTTTAATCCCAGCACTCGGGAGGCAGAGGCAGGCGGATCTTTGTGAGTTCGAGGCCAGCCTGGTCTCCAAAGCGAGTTCCAGGAAAGGCGCAAAGCAACACAGAGAAACCTTGTCTCGAAAAACAAAAAAAAGAAAAAAGAAAGAGAGCAACATTGCATTACATGAAGGACATATGATCAAGAACATCTGTGTGGCCATCTTTGGTGGGCGCTCACCCACCTCCACATCAGGTCAAGGCCAGATGTAACCTGAACTGTCCAATCAAGCTCTGCATACAGGGATTGCTCGGGGCATCTGTCAGCCTGGCCCCAAGTAAGTCTGATGAGAACAGACCCTTGGAGGATTGAGTAACCATGCTGGAGACTGTTGGCGCCACACCTTTGCAGGGCGTGGGGGAAATTCCATAAAAATGTAAAAAGGGAACAGCCCGGGGCTGGGGATGGAGCTTAGTAAAAGTAAGATTTAATCCCCAGCACTGAAAAAAAAAGAACAGCTACCAGACATGATGGTGCACACCGACAAGGCCAGGCAGCACTCTGTGGGAGGAGTCGGGAGGAGGGGTCAATGGTCAACCCGGCTACGTGCTACACACATAGACTGTCTCAAAAAACGTAGAAGTGGGGATATAATTCAGTAGTAGAGCGTTAGGTCTCAAACCCCGGACAAACTGAGGTGCCTATTTAACATAACAAAACAGACCTGGCCACCAGGTTTCCCAGCATCTCTCAGTCCCTACTTGTTACAGGGAATATGGCTGGCATACCCCGCCCCCTACCCTAAACTCCTCCAACCCAGGGACTGGGCTGTCCTTCCCCCAGCTGCCCTTCCCTATATAATCCAGCCATTTTGGTTACCCGGCTCTTTTGTCTGCCCTTTACTCTCCTGGCTCTCCCCTGTCTTCTCAACCCCCCTCCTCACAAGGCCCAGCTCAGGGTCATGTCCTCTCTGGACTCTCCCAGACGTCCCTGCCTCCGGCTATGCTCTCTCATACCTACAGTGAACCTCCACTCTACCTGGGAGAAGTCATATCCTTCCTTTTTCTCCTTCCTTCCTTCCTTCCTTCCTTCCTTCCTTCCTTCCTTCCTTCCTTTCTTTCTTTCTTTTTTTTTATTCATAGAGCCCCTGCCTAGAATCCCCCAGTGAGGGGCTGGGGTGTGGCTCAGTGGTAGAGCCCCTGCCTAGAATCCCCCAGTGAGGGGCTGGGGTGTGGCTCAGTGGTAGAGCCCCTGCCTAGAATCCCCCAGTGAGGGGCTGGGGTGTGGCTCAGTGGTAGAGGCCTTGTCTAGCAAGGCCTTGGGTTTGATTCTCAGCACCACAAGAAATAATAACAACCCCCCACACCTTCACACAGGCATCCCTTTGCTCAGAATCTACTTGGCAACATCTCTTGCAGGTGTGCACAGAGCAAGTCTTACTGTATGGGAAGAGCCAGCCCAGAGCTCATGATCCTCCTGCCTTAGCCGCCCCTGTGCTGGGCACACAGGTATGCCCACCTCCCTCTGCTTTACCCTCATATCTTTAGCAGATTGGTTTGTGACTGCTTAAGGCTAGGAACAGCATGAACATTCACACCCACCACGCCCAAAACAGCAAAGGAGGCCCGTGTCTAATTCAGGGTACACAGTCGTGTTAAAAATAGCATTAAGCAATGAATGATGGATGTATGGTGAGGGACACACTGGGCTTGGGGAAACTGTAGGGTGACGGATACTTGCTAGTGTAATTGTGGCAATGGCCCAGACACATGCCAAAACTCATCAGAATCTGTTTAATATTTTTCTTTTGTTCTCAGCTCTGGTGGATGGAGCCCTGAGCCTGGCACATGCTCAGTGAGTGATCTGCTAAGCTGTACCTCTCTGCAGAGTAGACCGTGTGCACTATGCATGTGGTTTTGTAAATGTTGATAACATTGTAAGTGTTCTATCCCCATATCCACATAAAAAGCCGGGCAGAAAGCACGTCGTACACACTTGTGATCACAGCGCTGAGGAGGCAGAGAGGAAAGAACCCCTGAGGGCTCGCTGGGCAGCCAGCCTAGCAGAATTGGTGAACTCCAGGCCAGTGAGAGATCCTGTCTGCATAAACAAGGTGGGGCTGGGGAGATGGCTGAGAGAGTAAAATGCTTGATGTGCAAGTTTGAGGATTCCCAGATCCCAGGTAAAAGAGGATGTGGTATCGTCCATGTCTGTTGTCCCCGGCGCTCCTTACAGCAAGATGGGAGGTGAGGACAAGAGAAATCCCTGAAGCCCTTGGGCCAGCTAGTGTGTCCCAGGCAGCTGCAAACAAGAGACTGTCTCGAACAAGGCAGAAGGTGAGAACTGACACCAGAGGTCATCCTCTGATGTCTACACACATGCTGTGGCATATGTGTGCACTCACAATGAACATGCACATATGGACACACGAGACACACACACACACACACACACACACACACACACACAGAATCTTTTAACTGGTCATGGTGCACAATAGTAATCTAAGTCCTAGGGAAGAAGAGGCTGGAGGATTAGGAGTTCAAAGTCAGCCTCAGTTACATAGAATTTAAGGCCAGTTTGAGCTACATGAGATGTGAGACCCTTTATCAAATAAACAACAATAAAAACCCTTCCCCCAAATAGCCCTCAAGGTAACTGGGCAGTGTCGCCTGTAGTCCCATCCCTCAGGAGGAAGAAGCAGGAGGATTTGGGCTGTCACACCAGTCACAGCGCACGCATGGATGCTGCAGCCTTTCCCTAGGGCCCCAGGGAGGAGCTGTCCATCGATGCCTGGACATCAGACTACTTCACTCACCTGGCAACTTTGGGGTGAGCTCTGCTGCAGCCATAGGGACTCTTAAGTTGGCAGGTGAGCTCATGCCTGCTCCTGGAGGGGCTGCAGACTCCAGCCCTGATCACCCTGACACCTCTCCTGTCCCAGCCTGTCTGGGTTCTCGACACCTCCTTCCACATCACATTGCCCCCGACAGGCAGGCAAATCTCAGCTCACTAGCTGTGGTACAGACCCCACAGAACACCAACTGCCTTGACTTCACCCACCCACCCAATGCATATCCAATAGCAAACGGAATCCCACCAGTCCTGCCCTGGAATTGTGATGGCAGGATCCTTCTGGTCCCTCCGCCACTGATTTCCGCGGCTTTGACTCCTGGCCAAGGCTGGCACAGGGAGAGTGCTCCATAAGTGTTTCCTGCAGCAATGATGTAGATTTCCCTGGCTGGGAAGGATCCCTAGCTTGGATGCCCAGTAAGTGGCCTTGGTAGCAGTTGGTTGAAGCATGGCCCAGACATCCACGGTGATGACAAGGAGCTGTCCCAGCCCAGGCTCATTCTGTTCCAGGGAATCGAGGTGCTTGGTTCCCAGTGCAGGGGAGATACAGTCTAGGCTGGGCTTTGCTCTACAGGCAATCCAGGGGAGCAAGACCTGGGTGCGGGGAATGGGGGTGACTTCTGCCTCTGCTTCAGCTCGGCATTTGTGCAGGGCGTGGATGACACCCCAGGGGACAGCCCCACGGTGAGGGGCCCTGCTGGAGCGTGTGGAGGGGGGACAGGACTCCAGGGGCCTCATGTTGAGGCAGGCTGCGGGAAGCAGCCCAGCTACTTCTGGTGCCAACAGCCGCCCGCCCCGCACAGCCCTTTCTCACGGGGACACCTCCTCCCCAGTGAGGCCACCGGGGTTTAAGAGACAGGATTAGGGCCCAGACAGCTGGGGCTGTAAACCTGGCCACCTGCTGTGTCTGTACACAGTCTGCTAGATGGCCCCTCAGTGTCTGGGTGGCCCTGCCCCTTACTCCAGGTTGCTGGGGCGAGTGCCCTCGACTTCAGGAGACACTGGCTGCTTCTGAAGGCCGTGGGCTTTGAGGCCCTTGATGGCTACACAGGGCACTCATTGTTAGATAGAAGCCCTGCACCTGCTGGGCTCTAGGGTCCTGCTTCTGACGGATCTAATCTGAGGACACAGGGGACTCGTCCCTTCAGGATGAAGAACCACAAGTTCCGCTTTGATGGGAAGACCATGTAGAACTAACAGGTTCCCAGAGAATTGGGGACAGAAGAGACAATGGGCTCCAGCCATGTCACTGGAACCTGGGGGCACATGGAAGGGTGTGGATATCCTGGAAGCCTGACCCCAGAGGGTCCAGGCTTGGACAACCTGTGACCACAAAGCCTCGGCCCTGCACCTCCTACAGAGGTTCTTTCAGCCCCCAACCCAGGCTCCCTGCCACAGAGGCGACCCCACATTCCACAAAGCCTGTAGCTTTAAGCCTCCTGATGGGCTGTCCCCTGCAAACTGCTCGTTCCACATTCTCGGGGTGGTGGGGTGGGTGGGGTGGCGGCACGCCCTGGGGAGGATGGCTATAAGGCACCGGGATCACAGGGCCCCTGGAGAGCTGAGGGTTTGCTATCCAGCTGTTCACATGGCTCTGCTGCTCCTGGGTGTCTGGGGCATCTTGCTGCTCCTGGGGCTGTGGGGGCTGCTCCGGGGCTATGCCCGAGACCCCTCCCTGGCCCCTCGGTGGCCCCCTGGGCCTCGCCCTCTGCCATTCCTGGGGAACCTGCATTTGCTGGGTGTGACCCAACAGGACCGGGCACTGATGGAGGTAGGGTGGGCAGTCCTATGTCATTCCACAGCCTGGACGGTGTCCGAGTCCCAGCTCTGACAAGGGAAGCCAGTGGGGGGATACAGGAGGCCAGAGGCTCATCCCAAGGGAGCAGATGTAGGAAGGAAGAGGTGACCTAGGCTGGGGATGTAGCTCATTGTAGTGTGCATATTTAGCATGCATAAGGGCCTGGTTCTATCCCAGCACCGCAAATACAAATAAAGAAAATAGACACAGGCAGGAAGTGCAGCCCAGGGTTACGGCTCAGGAGTGGTGGGCAGGGTGGGCTCTGTGAGGCGCGCGCGCGTGCGTGTGCGTGTGCGTGTGTGTGTGTGCATGTGCGTGTGCGTGTGTGTGTGTGTGTGTGTGTGTGTGTGTGTGTGTGTGTGTAAGCCTGCGTGGGACAGTGAGGAAGAAGCTGGCAGACCTGTCTAGAAGTGACCGAAATGGGCATGGCTGCAGATCATGCAGCAGTGCTTGTCTGGGGAGGCAGAGAGGGGTGTTCCTGGGGTGTGACTTCTCCCAAGGACCCAGAGGTGAGGGTAAGCTGGTTGCACTGCCTCTAGCCAGGGCTGACTGACTCGGTGGGGTAGAGGTCCTTGAACTTTGTCCGGGGAACTCTTGTTTGCCAAGAAGTCCACACGGCCACAGACCTGACGTGAAGTGGCTCTGCCCTCGCCTTTCCTAGGATGGATCAGGCTAGACTCCATGTGGCTTCAGGAACTAGGTTCAGGGGCTCAGGCCCTCCTTCAGGCCTGATTCTGGGGATCAGATATCAGGCAGGCCCAGCCACGGCTCTTGGTGAGACCCACACAAATTCAACTCCTGCTTTCCCATTTTCAATTTCCTTTTGTCTTTGAAATGACGAGATGGCAGTCTGACCAGCGCCCCTCCTGGGGAGACCGGAGGGGCTCTTGGGGTGGTTTACCATACTGCTGTCCTGCTAACCCCAGCTCTGGGAGGGTGGGTGGGGGCTGCCTGTCTGATGCCCGTCTGTCCCTACCAGCTCTCAGAACGCTACGGGCCAGTGTTCACTGTCCACCTGGGATCTCAGAAGACGGTGGTGTTGTCAGGCTATGAGGTGGTGAAGGAGGCCCTGGTTGGGACCAGGCATGAGCTGGCCGACAGACCCCCAATCCCCATCTTCCAGCACATCCAGCGAGGTGGGGGTAGGTGGGCGCTGAGATTCCCCGATAGGTGGAATGGGGCTTGGCCTCTTGGGGCTGGTGCTGGGGAGGGACAGGATCAGTCCATTACGAGCCCAAAGAGGTATGACCAAGGGTAACCTCTGAATGGGAGGGGCCTGGAGTTGAGCCTGGGGCCCCTAGTTGGGCCCCCTGATCCCCACATACATCATCAGGATGGGGCGTGGCTGGCACTCATGGCTCATGTCTACCCAACAGGCATCTTCTTTTCTTCTGGAGCTCACTGGAGGGCGGCCCGCCAATTCACGGTGCGCACGCTGCACAGCCTGGGTGTGCGACAACCACCCATGGTGGGCAAGGTGCTGCAGGAGCTGGCCTGCCTTGAGAGGCAGCTGGACAGCTATGGAGGTGAGTGGGGGAGCGGAATGCCCTTCCCTGGCATCCCTGCCCACCTGAGGCCTGTCTTCCTCCCCGACCTCTAGGCCAGCCCTTCCCCTTGGCCCTGCTGGGCTGGGCACCCTGCAACATCACCTTCACACTCCTCTTCGGCCAGCGCTTTGACTACCAGGACCCTGTGTTCGTGTCCCTGCTGAGTCTCATCGACCAGGTCATGGTCCTGTTGGGCTCGCCTGGCATACAGGTGAGAGGCCGCCACTCCACAGGGAATTGAGCCCCTGCTGAACTTGGGTGTGGGGGCCAGCTCTGGACCCCGAGGTCGGGGCTGGCTGGCACCCTACACTCTTCTCATTTCCATTGCTGTCAGCCTTCACCCTTTGAACAGGAGCCCCGGGGCTGGGGACATGGCTTCATTGGTAGAGCATTTGCCTAGCATGCACGAAGCCCTGGGTTCCATCCCGAGCACCACACAAGCGGAGCACCTATAATCCCAGCACTCTGGAGCTGGAGTCAGGAGGATTGTAAATTCAAGGTCATCCTTGGCTACATAGTGAGTCCGGGGGCAGCCAAAGCAACACGAGCCCTGTTTCAAAAGAGAAAATAAACACAAAATGAACAAGGGATGTGTGACATTGGCCACTGGTTGGCATGTTTTGCATGGGAACCAAGCCCAATGCTCTTTGGCAGACGGGGCACCCTCATACCCCTACAGCAATAGATATTGCTGATAAAGGTGAGGGGGGGCTTTCACAGTATTGTGGGACCCACGTCCTACAGGTCCCTCACACCCAAGCACCTTTTATTCATTTATTTAAATTTTATTTTATGTGCATTGGTGTGAGGGTGTCAGGTCCCCTGGAACTGGAGTTATAGTCAATTGTCTGTTGCCAAGTGGGTGCTGGGAATTGAACCTGGGTCCTCTAGAACAGCAGTCAGTGCTCTTAACCATTAAACCATCTCTCTAGCCCCTTTTGTTTATTTTTTGAGAGAGGATCTCTCTATATAGTTCTGGTTGTCCTGGAACTCTCTATAGATCAGGCTGGCTTTGAACTCACATAGATCTACCTGTCTCTGCCTCCTGAGTGCTGGGATTAAAGGTGTTCTTGACCACATGCTCCTCATCACAGAAATCACAAAAATCAGCCCTTCCTATGTCCAGTGCCCTAAAGTTTAGAGTCCTGGTTTAGGGCCACCGTGCTCCTAACTGAAGCCTGGGCACTCGGCTCCCAGCACATAGCCCTTACAGTTGGGCTCTGGCTCAGGATGAGGCCCCATGGGGCTGAGGAGGAGCAGCCACTGTGGTGAGCAAGCTTGGGATTCCCACCCATGTGGTCAGAGCAAGCGGTGAGCTCAACCTCAGAGCACTCCCTGGGGGATGGAGGAGGTGGGGTCCCCCCCATAGCTCGGGCAGTAGGAATGGTCCTCATCACTTTAGAGCAATAGGCGGCATTTCCCACCAGCAATTGCCGAGGTAGGAGCAGCTGGAATTATGAATACCTACTGGCACCAGATCCACTCTACTGTAAGCCGAATGTTGTCCCTCCCCAAGACCCGTGAGCCCCATAGCTGTGACTCCCTCTTCATGGTAGCCATCCCTCCTCTGCCCTTCCCGCCCAGCGATGATAGAAAGGACTAGGTCCCTAGGCAGCCATTACTCTTGCTCTTGACAGAGCCATCCAAGTACATCAGGTCAGCTGGCTCCTTCCTGAATACCCCGAGATTCCCTCCTGGCCCCTGGATCTCCCGGAGGGTGGCAAGCCTCCAGTACTGCCGGTCTGGTGCCCTCTTGTGGCCAGAGGCGGCATTGCCCGATGCACCTGCCGATGGATCAGCTTGCTCACAGGAACTGCACGTCATCTCACCTCTACCCCACCCCCTGTCCCGCCCACTCTCAGCTATTCAACACCTTCCCCCGCCTCGGGGCTCTGCTGCGGTTGCACCGGCCTGTCTTGAGCAAGATCGAGGAGGTGCGCGCCATCCTGAGAACCCTCCTGGAGGCGCATAGACCACCCTCGCCAAGTGGCGGCCCCGTGCGGAGTTACCTGGAGGCTCTGCTTCAGCGGGGCCAGGTGTGCACAGGGACAGGGCTTCCCCGAGGCCCGTCAGGGGTTTAGCGGCCCCAGCTCGGGGGAGGGGAACTGCCGAGGGCTCTTTCCCATCTGCTGGGGACCTCTGGGAGTCTCAATCTCCTTCTCTGTGAGATTGGCCCCTCAAATTACCTGGAATGGGCACAGGGGTTGGGTGGACCCTCAGTAAACGCCATTTTACTCCCCTCCCATCCCTCCACCCCTCCACCCCCACCCTCACCAAGCCTGACTTCTACCCATTCTCCTCTGGGGTCTAGGACTGGGTGGGTCCACAGGTTGGGGTTGGATCAGAGCTTCAAGGCTAGTTCTAATCATCTGCCCTGCAGGAAGATGACCCCGAGGACATGTTTGACGAGGCCAATGTCCTGGCCTGCACACTGGACATGGTCATGGCTGGGACAGAGACCACGGCGGCCACGCTGCAGTGGGCAGTCTTCCTAATGGTTAAGCACCCACACGTGCAGGGTGAGAGTCACCCCCCGGTAGGTAGGGGGTTGGAACCCTGAGGGGTCAGGGATGGGGCTTCACCCATGCAGTGCCACCCTCTGGCCCAGGCCGCGTGCAGGAGGAGCTGGACCGAGTGCTGGGCCCCAGGCAGCTACCTCGGCCGGAGGACCAGCGGGCACTGCCCTACACCAATGCAGTGCTGCATGAGACGCAGCGGTACATCACACTCCTGCCCCACGTGCCCCGCTGCACAGCTGCTGACATCCGGCTGAGTGGCTACCTGCTTCCCAAGGTGGGGTCCTACTTACCCCTTCCCTCTGACGGGGTGGACAGGGGACTTCCTGGGTCTCATATTCGCCTGTGGTATAGGTGCGAGGCAGGAACTCCCCCCCAGGTGGCGCTCTACCCCTTCCCCTCCCTCTAAGACGAACAGCCTACCCTGGGACCCCTCTACCCCGCAGGGCACCCCTGTGATACCTCTGCTGACCTCAGTGCTCCTGGACAAGACGCAATGGGCGACCCCAAGCCAGTTCAACCCACAGCACTTCCTGGATGCTGACGGGCGCTTCGTGAAGCGGGGCGCCTTCCTGCCTTTCTCCATCGGTAACTTGCTGGCCCTCAGCCTTCAGGGAGTGCCTTCACCGGCTCTTGCTTTCTCCTCTCCTCTCCAGAAGCAGGCCCGGCATCCTACATGGTGCCTTGGTTTCTCTTACAGGCCGCCGGGTCTGCGTTGGAAAGAGCCTGGCCAAGACAGAGCTCTTCCTGCTGTTTGCCGGCCTCCTCCAGCGGTACCATCTGCTGCCCCCGCCCGGCCTCAGCCCCACAGACCTGGATCTGCGGCCTGCCCCAGCCTTCACCATGCGGCCACCTGCCCAGACCTTGTGTGCGGTGCCTAGATCCTAGGGTGCTCACACACTGGAAAACTACCAGAGCCTAGCCTACCTCTCCCTCGGGGCACATTGCGGGCAATGGTGCAGTTGGAACATCCCTAGCCATGAATGATGGGCAGACAGTGCCTACTGTCCCTCTGAGTATCACAGCTTTTATGTCACAGTGTACAGTGGAGCCAGACTGCCCACCTCTGTCCACTGAAGGCTGGAAGCTGGCCTTTCTTCTGGGCATCACGAGGGGGGTGCAGATATGCCCCCTGCCCAGCCTAGCAGCTCTACCTTGACCTGATATGGTGCTTCCAGGAACCCCAACCCACCTTCCTGGCTCCTATACCCCGAACACTACAGACTGTTCTCCACTCCGGTCCCCAAGGCAGTCAAATCCCCGGAGCACGGACTCGGTCCCAGGCACTTCATGGACCTTTCCCACCAGACTCTACCACTGGCTACACTGGCTCCGCACCAGGCCATGGGGTCCCCATACCCAGATGCCTGGCCTATAGCTCTTTCACAGGCCCCAGCGTACCCTTCTAGCTCTCTGCCTGGACAGAGTCTGCCTAATTTGGGGTGCTTCACCTCTGACTGGAACCAAGGGAACCCCAGGGGATGCCTGAGCTTGACCATAGGTGACATTTCGTCCCCTTCTGCCTCTTCTGCTGTGAAGACTGACACTCCGTGGTCACCTGGGTCAAGAATCCTTGGTGAAAAAGAGCCTCTCCCAGCTGATCTCCTGGGAACCTCCCTCCTGGGTTCCTGAAGCCAGTTCGCACTGACAGTGAGGAACCCGCCACATTTCCCTTTTTGACTTGGCCACCAGGGGGCCCAGAGCCATGGTTCTTGATCCTCCCAGCTGCTCTCTCCCTCCCTTCTCTGTGTTGTTTATATTCCTTGTTTCCAGTGTGCTCACTCAAGGCTTTGGGAATCTGAGCCTGACAAGCCTGCTGCGCATGTCTATTACGACAACACGCCAACTCCAGCAGGGTCTTCCTCAGCAGCATCCCTGTGGCCCTTGGTACGGCCGCAGACAGCACAAGACTTCCCCAGGTGGGGAGGGAGGGCAGGGCTAGATGCCACCAGGAGTGGCAAGAGCCAGCTGGACTGCATGTAAGACCCCGATCATGTGACACTCGGGTCCCTTCTGGCACCAAGAGTCTGGTGGTGGTGGTGGGACACGAATGAGCCCCCTTGGGCTCCGGTGTCACACTGCTTTGGTGCTAGCCCCAGCCAGGGCTTCACAGTAAGTAAATCAGAAGTGACAGAAGTGTCTCAGGGATGCAGGGCAAGGCTGGGGACAGGGCTCTGTAGGTGAGGTCAGGTCTGGCTACAAACAGCCAGACTGCCCGAGACCCATGACCCAGGAAGGGGCCCACGATTTCTGTCTGCCTCTCTCCCCACAGGAAAGCAGTATTCTGCCACTGTGCCCGAGTGCTAGGGACCTGAGACAAGCCTATGACTTTTGTTTCCTTTTTTCAGAGGGTTTCTCCATGTAGCCCTGGCTGTCCTGGAACTCACTGTGCAGCCCAGGCTGACCTCAAACTCACAGATCTGCCTGCCTCTGCCTCCCGAGGGCTGGAACGAAAGGCGTTTTTCATCACCGCCCAGCTCCATCTTAACACTTTTACAAGCCCCAGGGACAGCTCAGCTCTGCTCCACTCAAGTGAGCTGGTAGTTCGAAGCCCAGGGGCTGCCCCAGTGTGCATCCTCTCTTCTGCCTTGTGGCATCTTGTTCCAGGCGGGAGGGCAGTGAGAGGATGTGCCTTAGGCTTGTGGATGCAGGGACTACTGCCCTCTAGCGGCAGTTGGATCTGAAAGCACTGCTCACGTAGGAACCGTGGCTGCTCTCACGGGCTCAGGATGCTGTTGAACACTTGGGCCTCTGGGCAGCTGAGGGACGCCTGGCTTCAGCCCAGCTGGCTCTGGCTGGCCATGTCCTCACTGTGACGCATGTCCTGTCCACTTGGAGCTGGGAGTGGGTGGTGGAACTCTGTCCTCTTGGATCAGGGAAGCTGTCACCACCCAAAGGAGACCCTTGAGGGACTGGGCCTGTTAACATTCCATGTAGGGACGGAAACGGAGGGTGGGAGGGTCACCTGATGCAGCTGAGATCCCAGCCCCCATTCCCCTCTGCCTTTTCAACTGCGGGCTGCAACCCTATCTCAACAATACTTGGCAAGTCAGACAACACTGTGCAACGCTCAAAAATTACAAGGAAAATGTGTAGTCTGTGGCGGTGGTGGTGGTGGCGGCGGCGGCGGCGGCGGCGGCGGCGGCGGCGAACACTTTTAATCCTAGCACTTGGGAGGCAGACGGATCTCTGAGTTCGAGGACAGCCTGGTCTACAGAGCCAGTTCCAGGACAGCCAGGGCTACACAGAGAGAAAACAAAGATAAATAAATTGATAGATGGATAATAAAACATGTAACAAATCCTAGTTGTGTCCTGGTGTCACACAGTGCAACTCTCTTGCAGCCTTGGTTCTGAACACACACGCATGCTCAGAACCACTGTGCATGCCCTCCCGCCACATTATATGCAACCTGAATCACCCTGGCTCAGGGCCAGATGTTACCTGGCTTGCCAGATGTTTATTTTTTTTTGTTTTTCCAAGACAGGGTTTCTGTGTGGTCCTGGCTGTCCTGGACCTTACTCTGTAGACCAGGCTGGCCTCCAGTTCAGAGATCCCCCTGCCCCTGCCTCCTGAGAGGTGGGGTTAAAGAGTCTCAGGGCTCGAGACAGTTTACGGAAACAGGCTTTCAGCGTTTTCTGTTCTGTCCCCCTCAGCAACAAGGCCGCACACCTGTGGACTGGGCTGCATTAGACGGTCATGAATATGCAAATTTGTCTTAATCTTTAATAAATGACAAAGTTTTATGTATTCAGAATTGCTTTAAAATAAATTTCTTATGATATAATATTTGATCTGTAAACCTCTTTTATATACCTCTATACCCAGGGGTGTGTAAAAGTTACTCTGAGGCAAAGGGGTTGTGAGTGAGGAGTTCTGGAAGCTGTGGGCTGGACAGCCCAGGAGGCAGAAGGCGGACACCCATGGCACCCACGCAGACCCCAGTGAACTCACTGCTCACTGAGCTGGATTTGCACCAAATCCTCTGGCCGGTCAGTGCCTTCCCTACGTGGCATCTATGGCTGTTTCTTTATGGTCCCCAGGAAAAGTCACCCAGTGGGAGTCCGGGTATGTGTTCTGATGGTGACATGGGTCCAGACACAAATGCTTAGTCATTCTGTTTCCAACGCTGGCTGAGACAATTCAACAAGAAGGAAGTGGACCTAGTTCCTGACACCGAGGGACAGCATGTGGTTGCCAGCAGGGGTCAAGGAGCAGCAGCAGCCTCACGGGCCCCAGGTCTCCACTACAAGCCTGCAGCGGGGTCTCCCTGCAGGCAGGTGAGCTGCATTCAGGGTGCACTGCAGTGGCCGCCAGGGAACCCCAGCTGATGGAGAAAGCCAGCAGGGGCCAGTCTCTGAGATATCATTGGTAGAAAAATAGAATCTGTTTACAGCCACTTTAGGGCCACACGTGTGGGCGTGGCACCTTGGAGCTGTTTTAGGGAGACCATGTTCACCTCTCCAGGCACAGGGGTTGCTTACAGGTGGGGGATGGGGGATCCTTCCCAGGACTTTGGAGGGAAGTCCTCAAGGCAGATGACCTTCTGGTGACCTGCTTGCTCCCACAGGCGTGCGAGGAGGTAGCCAGTGTGTCCTCAGGACCCAAGGCCGCCGCCTCCCATTAGGAGAGTAGCTGCAGCACCTGCCGGAGGCGCTCCATCTTCCGCAGCCCAGCATCTCGGGGCTCGGGGTCGGCCTCATCGAGCTCCTGCATCAGCGCCTCGGCCTTCTGGACCGTCAGCTCACGGGCACTGCCCTTCAGTCCCTCCAGGTAGTCCAGCAGGGTAGAGAAGTGCTCATCAGGAACCTAGGGGAGAAGAGGGCGGTGTTGAGGGACAGGGCGTGGGGACGCTGAGCAGCGGCAGGCAAGGCCTTCACACGGGGACCAGCAGCAACGGGGGACAACCTGCGCCGTCCTCACACGGGCCTCCCAGCAGAGCTGTGGGTAAGGGACCCCAGACCACCCTGCTGCTAAGAGGCCAGTGTGCTGGCATGACCGTCCTGTGCCTCAGACACTCCCTAATAAACGTTAAAAACTTTTTTTGAGGCATCATCTCCAGCTCAGGCTGGCCTTGAACTCACTAAGCAGCCAAGGATGACCCCAAACGCCTCATCCTTCTCCCTCTCCCACAGCAGCGCTGGGACTGCAGGTGTACACCGCCCCCCCCCCCAGGTTATGGGGTCCCAGGGATGGAAGCAGCCAAGGCCTTGTGCCCACCAGGCAAGCACTGTGCCCACTGAGCCCTCGCCCAGCTGTTGACTTCGTTTCCATTTCAAGATCGTCTATTTTCAGTGCGCCCACTCGAAGCCCTTACGCGAGGGGAGACCCACACAGCAGGTGCAGGCCTGTGCCTGAAGGTGGGTGGAACTGCCGGGAGGTGGGTGGAGTTGATGGGCAGGGCCCTCACTGGGGGCCTCCAGACATGGGCGCCCAGCACCCTCAAAGGCACACATGGAGCATCCTACGCCCCGACAGGGCAGCTCCAGCCCCCTAACTTAGCCGTGGGGTTCTGCTTGCAAATTCCATCTCATCCCAAGGAAGAGCCCGGCACGCCCACACTCTTGCACACAGTGCAGGTGGCACTGAGGACAAGGAAGGGGTCGAGGGTCCCGCAAACATGGGGGAGGGGTGAGAGAGGACACCACACCGCACGGGACTTCAAGGACAGCCCTCCCAGGCTGCACCTCTATCCTCAGGGGCCCGCATGACCTCCATGTGCACAGTCCCTCTCCTGGCTCCTGCCTGCTGGATCACTTAGGTGGGCTACCCTCTGTGCCAGGTCCCCATCTGTGTGCCTGTCTGCCATGCATAGTCCTTGGAAGACCCAGCCTGTACGCAGGTATCCTGGTTAGGTGCTCATCTGCCATGCAGGAACCTTGCTTAGATGTCCACCTGTGCACGGACCCTGTCACCCAAGTGTCCCATTGTCCATTCAGGGCCCCGTGGACCCTGCCACTTGAATGTCCTACTACCCATGAAGGGCCCCACCTTGGCCCGTCTACTGTGCACAGACCTTGTCCTCATCATACATGTTCAGCAAGAGCCACGTCTGCCTCGTCTTCTGGAATCTCCAGCTCTTCTGCTTCTGGGCCCACCTGGGAACCAAGACAGACACCTCAGGAAATGGAGGACAGTCCAAGGGGCTCTGGGAGACCAGATCCCCTGTGTGCATGTGGTGGCTTAGGGGATGTGCACCCTCAGCACATATACTGTAGAGGTACCTCAGTCCATCTGGGATACCTACATTTGTAACATCAGGGATACAGAGTCAACTTCCAATTCTACAATTCTGTTATTTTACGACTTTAAAGGGAGCATTCTAAATTTCATGAATTCATTAATTCTTTTTTGAGACAGCCATAAATAGTCAAGCTGGCCTCCAACTCAGTATGTAGCCAGGCTCATCCCCCTGCCTCAGCCTCTTAAATGTTGGGATTACAGAAAGTGCCACAGCCACCACCTCTTACCTCACCAACTCCTCAGCCTGCAAGAGCCAGAGTCCCGGTCTCCTCCTGCCTTATATTCCCTTCTCTGCCCAGCCATATCACTTCCTGTCTCAACCTTCCCAGTGCTGGGATTAAAGGTGTGTGATCCCAAGTGCTGGAATTAAAGGTGTGTACCACTACTGCCTGATCTCTATGGCTAACTCTGAAGCTAGCTCTGTCCTCTGATCTTCAGACAAACTTTATTTCTTAGATTACAAATACCACATGGAGGCTTAAGGTTGGAAATCACTGAATCACTCTTGCACTGTACTGGCCGAGGCAGGGTCCGTCCCGCTCCCCCACCCACCCCCCCCACCCCCCCCCGCTCTGGTTTTTTGAGACAGGGTTTCTCTGTGTAGCCCTGGCTGTCCTGGAACTCGCTCTGTAGACCAGGCTGGCTTCAAACTCAGATATTTGCCCGCCTCTGCCTCCTGAGTGCTGGGATTAAAGGTGTGTGCCACCACTGCCTGGCAAGACAGTGTCTCTTAATTAAACCCAGAGTTTGCCAATATGTTAAGTCTCTCTAGCCAGTTTGGTCTGGGGATTCCCTCTCTGTCTTCTGAAGATGGAATTCCAGGCAGACCTCCACACCTTTTCTTGAGTTCTTGGGATCCACACTCTGACCCTCCAGCTTCCATGTAAACGCTTTAGGACCGAGTCAGCTCCTCAGCCTTGGTTATTAATTCTTCACTGATGTTTCTGCCTAGGTCTGTGAGGGTCTGGAGTATGCCATCATTAGCCGGAATTTCCTTGCAGTCCCCTGAATGACTGTGCATGAGCCCCAGCCTACCTCTACACCCTCCTGGGCAGAGGTACCAGCAGGGAAGGCCTAAGCCGGAGCCGGGGCTTCCACCTCAGGTCTCGACTCGGGCTCAAAGGCTGCTCACTGGAGCCACAGTTCCATCTCAGGGCTGAGCTGGCCTCACCACCTACTTGAGTGTTCAATCAAGTCCGAGGAGGGACTCAGGTTGTGTGAGGACCCCGGGACAGTCAAGGGATGCGTTTTCTGATTGTGTTGTCCTGTTTCAAGGTCCTTCCATCACCCTCACATCCTAAGTCCCTGAGGGTGGCTTCTCGAGAGCAGGAGGACACAGAGCCACCATCAAAGTGGAGGCAGGACACCAGCCTGGGAAAGCCAGCTAGACGTTACATACAGACCAGAATCACTCAGGCTGCACCCCAAATGCCTGATGTGGCATGGCCGGGCTAGTTCTGAGCCCGGCGGACTTCAGGGTGGGAAAGAAGTGGCCATCTGTCAGAACAAAGATATCCCCAGGTCTGCCCTGGTCCCCAGCTGCTCAGTGGTAATTGAAAGTGAGGCTGTACCATCCCCTCTCTGGATACAAAGAATCCAGGGGGACCCAGCCCAAGCACACACACAGGGCTTGGGATGAAGTACAGGGACCTGTCAACATTCCAGAGGCTGCAAAGCCACCTGGGCCTGGCCTACAGTTCTGCCCGAGACATGGTAAGGCCTACTACAATGAAGGCAGACTTGGCCACACTGTACTTGGTCTGATTCCCAGAGGGGTTGTGCCAAGGCCCACTGCCCTCTGGGATCTTGGAGAGGGCTCTGGGACCGAGGCTTCCTCTGGCATATGAGCTATGGGTGGGAATCTTCTACCCCATGTAGAAGGTCCCCTCCTGTACCCTTGCCTGCTGTGTGAGCCAGGGGCACCAGACAGCAGGGCCAGGAGGAACTCTGGACAACACAATGGAAGGCCACTCTCTAGTTCATGGCTTCCATCACTCCTTCATCCCTGGAAACCTTGGCTGACCAATCACAAGGACTCCTGCTAGAGCCCCAGCTCAGGAGTGCAAGATGGCCAGCCTCCTGCCTCTGCAGCTCCTGCAAAGCCACCTCTCCACAAGGCTCTGTCCGGTCCGTCTGATCTGCCTAAAAGCTGGCCTGACTCAGAGGCAGGCCGCCCTCCTCTGGCCACTGTGGCTGCTGCTAGGCCCATCTCTGTGTGGCCGCCTGGGTGGAAGCTGCTGAGCCTGAACACTCAGCCCTGGGAAGAGTAGTTCTCTGGGGACGCACAGTTCCTGTGAGGCTCCAGCTGCCCGTCACCACAAGCCAAACTTCCCTCAGCACCTGCCCAGTGTGACGGTTAACACTGTCAACTTGACGGGATCGACGACGATGGCATGGGAGACGAACCTCTGGGCACACCCGTGAGGGAGCATCTAGACCGGGTTAATGGAGGTGGGAAGGCCCACCCTGAATGTGAGTGGCGCTTTCCTATGGGCTGCGGTTCTGGACTGGATAGGAAGGAGAAAGCACCAGCACTCATTTCTCTGTTTTCTGCCACACGTGGATGCAATGTGACTGGCTGTTTCCCCTTCTCCACCACCATGAAGTGTGGCCCCAAGTAAACCCTTGGTCCGGTGAGCTGCCTTGTCAGACATCATGTCTTAACAAGACCACCCAGGGGGCTGGAGAGATGGCTCAGGGGTTAAGAGCACTGACTCTTCTTCCAGAGGACCTGGGTTCAATTCCCAGCACCCACATGGCAGCTTACACCTGTCTGTAACTCCAGTTTCAGGGGACCCTGACACCCATGGCAAAAACACAAAATGCACATAAAAATAAAATAAAATATATTAAAAAAAAAAAACAAAAACAAGACCACCCGGGAAGGAGCTGGAACATGCCCAGGGGACAAGGACACGTATGCTCTTCTGCCTGGAACTCCAGTTCCCGGGAGTCTGACGCTGTCTTCTGGCCTCCATGAGCATATGTATTCACATACACACGCACACCGAATTCAAAATAGAATTAATCTTAAAAACAAAACACCTGGGAAGGTTCCTAGCCAGGGCTGTCACAGTCTGCAAGGCACTGTGGCTCAGGGATGTGTTCTCCCTGCCTTCCAGAGTACCTGTTTTCAGTGTCTAGCCAAGATCGGGGTGTGCCTGCAGGCTGGGCGTACAGTGGCCACAGGACACCTCCCCAGGGTAAAAAGAAGAGAGGAAGTGCCTGAGGGCGGTTCTGAGGACCCAGAACAGGCAGGGCAGGGGCCTCCCAACACCAGTCGAGGGTGGCTGGGCCGGACCATCCACTCCTTCCCCAGAACCATGCAGTGGCAGAAGGTTGTGGATTCAGCCCCCCGCAGTACTTACCCTTGGAGGTATTCCAGGGCCAGAACGGCCGCCGAGGGCTTGGCTGCCAGGGTCTGGCCCTTGGCCGTCGGAGCCGCAGCGATGCCCGCCTCCCGTAGCCGCTTTTTCTCTTCCTTTTTCCGTTCCTTCTTCAGTTTCCTTTCCAAGACCCTCCTCTCCTCTGGGGACAGCTCAGGGCTGGCCTCCTGCACCTGAAAGTCAATGACAGGCTGTCGAGGGAGGCGTGGGTGCGGCCCCAGGACAGTATGCTTCCACCCTTCTCTATTCACAGTCCGCAAGAGGCTTCAAAGACCGCCAGACGTGGGAGGCATGTGTGCCGGAGAGTTCAGCTCAGGTGCGGATCCACCCAGCAAGTGTCAAGTTGCACCCAGTCCCACTCCTTCAGTTTCCTGAGCCCTGGGCAGTGACCACAGCAGCCACCAGAGGGCAGCAGTCCCACGGACACCTTGCCTGTTCTTTTCTGGCAAGTCCCCGGCGGCGGCGGCTGGTCTGTTCTGAAGACCCAGGTGGGGGCTGCCATGATCTCCATTGCTAGGGACCCCTCTCAGTGAAGACCCTCACGGTGGGAGCTCAGCTGTGGTGGGCCACTGGCCTCCTGAAGCACCTCTTCTGCTGGCATCCTGCCAAGGAAGCCCAAGCCTGCCCCAGGCCGCGCCCCCTCCTCCCAGGAGCAAACCAGAGGATGGCACGTGCCAGCGCGGTCAGCCCACTTTGTCTTCCCTGGAAAAAGCATAACCAGTACTGACTCTGATGTAGCTGGCAGCCCGGAAGGGGCGTGGGGGCATGGGGAGGAACCCAAGTACACTACCCTGGCCTTTCCAGGAAGGGTGAGCTCCCCCACGATCCCAGGTTCCCGTTGGTCCCATCCCCCAGGGCGGAGTAACATGATACAGCAAACAGAAGCGCTCCCCCCCCCCCCCCGTGAACCCCACACCCACAGTCCAGTCACAGGAGACCCACGTGTGCTCGAATAAGGGCAGTCCCTCCTCAGTCCACAGAGAAGGGACGGCAGGGCCTCAGGAGGCTACAGCAGAGCATCCTCCCCCACGCAGTAGCCTTTGCCTGGGGCCCAAGGCTTCCCTCCTCGTCACCCTAGCTCCCTCAGCTGGAGAGGTCTTGATCTAAGGAGGCATTGTGGGGAGGGTGCCCGAGGGCCCTCTGGGGACAATATAAAGAGCCTTGGGGGTTAACTTGGGCCCTGGAAATAGAAGGGAAGCCTGGTTGCCCTGGCTACCAGCTCCGACAGGCTCTGGTCAGCTCCCTGCTTACTGCCTAAGTCCCAGAGGCTGTGTGTGTGTGTGTGTGTGTGTGTGTGTGTGTGTGTGTGTGTGTGTGTCTGAGTGTTGTATAAACAGCAGCATTGAGAACTGCCCTGGGGCAGGCCTGCCTCTGACCCCACAGCCACGTGGGCGGGCGGCACCGCACCACCAGGGCCAAGGTCCAGCCAGGGAACAGGCAGGGCAGTGGAGCAGTTAGTGATGAGCTGGGGAAGGTGGGGAGCATCAGCCTCCCACTGGACATGACCTCAGCACTGCCCAGGCCCAGGAGCCTGGTCTTGGCTTGGGGATGCTGCCTGCTGACTCTGGGGTGGAGGCCATGTCACACATGTCACACATGTCACACAAACTAGAAGTCTCCTGGGGTTCTGCAGCCCGTGTGCCCTCCAGGAGGGAGAGCCATGGTCCCTGGACTTAGTTGGTGCAGGAGAGACAAAGTGTCTCTGAGAACGTAATGGTAGAATCCGGTCTGCTCCGGCCACTCTCTGCAGCAGACCCCTTTCACAGACGCTCAGGAACCTGCCTGAGACAGGTCTGCCTGAGGCCCTAGCCAATGGGTCAGGACTGCTCACCAGGGAAAGGAACCGAGTTCACCTCGAAGCTACACTTGGGTTCCCACCCCTGTCCCCTGCCTGGGAATCAGAGAGCCATACTGCAGTCTCTTATTACGCAACTTCCCCATCTTCAGGAAGTACAAGAATAGATTCCCACTTGTGCTGCACGGGCTCTGACTCCTCTCTTTAGAGACCCCGCCATGCTGTCGTCCGTCTGTCCGTGATTTTTACAACTCTTCCAACCCGGTCCTTCCTCCAGAGTCATCCATCTCAGGATCCCCCTCGACTCTAAGGTCTCAGTGTCATCCCCTCCCCAGACCTGACACTGCCCCCTCCACTGGCTCTCTGAGGGAGATCATGCTGGCCCCTGTGAAGTCTGGAGGGGGAGGGAGGTCCATCTGCCGCCACTGGAGTCACTGCTGTCACTGTCTGTAGCTTGGGATTTGAGGAAGGACAAGAGATACATCAAAATTAAGGCAACGGGAGCTGGGGCTGGAGCTCAGTTGGCATAGTGTTTGCCTGGCACACAGGACCCTGGGTTCTAATCCCAGCACTGTATAAAACCAGGCAAGATGCAGCACACCTGTTACCCTGGTACTCGGGAAGATCAGGAGTTCCCGTAAGTCTGTCCCCACCACATCAGGGCTGGGATTACAAACAGGCGCCACCACGGTTGGCTTTCACGTGCACTCACGGGCTCCAACGCAGGTCCTCACGCTTGCTGGACAAGCATCTGACTGACAGCCATCTCTCCACCTCCCGTTTCTGGCTTTTGTTTGTTTAAATTATTTTTTAGATTTATTTAGGTGTGTAAGTGTTTTGCCTGCATATATGTACGCACACCACGTATGTGCCTGGGTGCCCCCTGAGGTCAAGTGGGTGACAGAGCCCTTGGGACTGGAGTTATGGATGGCTGTGATCATGTGGGTACCGGGGGTTGAACCTGGGTCCTCCGAAGATCACAGGTGCTCTAAACTGCTAAGCCACCTCTCCAGCTCTCTGGTTTGCAAGAGGGACTTGCCATGTGGCTCGGGCTGGCAATTACGCCTGTCTGGGTAGCCCCTGGAGAGCTGGGATTAGGGAAACCACACTCAGCCCCCTCCCCCCTTTTAAAGACAGGGGTTCATGTAGCTCATACTTGCCTTAAACTCACTGTAGAGTGTTGCACGCACATGTAGTAAAAAGGCACCCACAGGGCTGTGGAAATGGCTCCGTGGCTTTCGAGCGCTGGTTGCCCTTACAGAGGACCTGGGTTTGGTTCCCAGCACCCACACAGTGGCTGGCAACTATCTGTAACTGCAGGTCCAGGGGGTCCAATGCCCTCTTCTGAACTCTGTGGGCACTTATGTAGTGCACATACAAAACATGAACATATATAAAATAAAAAGTCTAAACAATAACTTAAAAATAACCCACACAGTGCTGTTGCATCAAGAACAGGGACCACCCTAGACTTCTCATGCAGCATCTGAGCATTTTCTTATGAAATGCTTTCCTATCCTGTAATAAGTCATGCATCCTCTCAGTGCCATTTCCCTTTAGAAATGGCACTGATTTCACTTTCAAAAAACCAAGGGCCCTGTGCACTTGGTTCAAGCTGAAAACATAAAAAAAACCAAGGTTCCCAGAAAGCTGATTTGACGAAAACTGATTCCTGACTTGGGGAACTTGGAGGTGCTCTGTCTGTCCCATGGCACACTGGGGACACTTGACTAGGCATCTTGTCATCCCTACCAAAGCCAAGAGGCAGGGAGCAGTTGTCCTTGGTAGGCTGACACTTTGGGGCCACAGCAGAATCAGCAGCCCCACCCCCCGCAACAGCACACATTTGGGGTTCCTCCATCCACATCTGCATGGTTTACACTCATGGTGACCTGGGACTGGGGGAGCAGGCAGCCTTAGTCCCGTGCTGACAGGCAAGGCTGGCTGGGCCACTCTGGGGACTGAGAAGGACCCTGGACCGGCCCTCAGCAGCCTCAGCAGCTAAGCTCAAGACTGCCTGGTCTCACACCAGGTGTGTCTGCTTAGGGAAGTGGCTGCTGTCACCCTCCTGGTTCCCACTGGACCCTGGAAGGCCTGGAAAGGTAAGGGGAGAACAGGAGGGCCCATGACAGGCACTGGCCCTAGCCTGGGTTGTGAGAGAAGGTCCTCATTATCCCCAAGACTCAGGGACTCAAGAGCTCTTGGATGTGAGGACAGGTTCCATGTACATGACTTTCCACAGCTGGACTACTCGGGTCCATCTGTCTGCTGAACAGCATGATGGGGGGTGGGGGTGTTAGCTGGCAGGATCAGCTGCAAGCCGACCTGGAATTATAAAGCCCAGGCTAGCCATCACCTGGAGGCAATCAACCCTACCTCAGTCTCCCCAAGTTCTGGGAGTACATATATACGCTCTACCCAAAGGTGTTCAAGAATCACGACCAGCCACTCTGGGCCACACAGGTCACAGGAACCTGGGCTGTTAGTGCCTGTTGCAAAGCGAGGCGGTGTCACTCCATCCACTGCCTGTGAGCAGGGGCATCCAGGTGACCTGGTGTTTTCTGCCAGCTGAAAGACTCTAGGTAGCACATACCCCCCCCCCCAGTCCCGCCCCCACCATTACCAGATGGTATGTAAACTCAGGATCAGTCTCGAACCCAGGGCAGCTGCATGGGTTTCACTCTAGTTGCTCACAGGAAGCCCTGACTGAAACCTGACTGCTTTGAAGCCTCAGGGCGTGAGGAGACACACAAGAGTGGGTGCTGCAGCACACCCCAATCTTCAGGGACCCAGCCATTGCCTCAAGCCCCTCCCCTGGGTTCCAGGCCAACAGAGGCCCTCTGTGTGGGAGGCAGGGAAAGGGCCCATTGCTCTTCCCCAAACTCACAGGTCAAAGAGATGTTCTCCCCTTTCCAGAGCTGGAGGGATGGAGCTGCTGGCCCTGGCCAGGGTGTCACGTGTGCGGGTGAAGGAGCAGGACCACCAACCCCCATCAGAGATGTGTGCACCGGCCAGTGTGACTGGGGTACATTCTCCTAAGAGGGATCTGTGCTGTCCTGGGCCCCCCCGGCAGTGAGCACCGAGGTTTTTTGAGCATCCTTTGGGTTGGATGTCTGGATCAAACATTCTTGGAATTGTGGAGGTGGTTGGTGAAGGCCCTGAGGGGATTCAGCAGCTGCCAAAAACTGGGCCAGGCCACTTAACTGTTAGCCCATACTTCTCTCAGGAAAAAGTCTACCCAAGGCAGCGTCTCTACAACAGGACACCTTCAGCCCAGTTGATGTGCTCAGCAGGGGCTAAAGCAGGGCTTGCTCTCTCTCCGTGCCCACAGCCCAGCAGCAGCGCTCTAGATCCACCGTTCCAGGCTCAAGAGCCACAGAGTCCCAGGGACCTTCCGTCACTCGGTACGCTAAGTGCACACTCCCTGCCCGCGACACTTTCAGTTTCCAAAACTCAGCGGAACTAAGACTGAGAACTAGGACTGATCCAAAGATTGGCTGGGGTCTGCAGCAAGTCTGTCTCAAAATAAACACCCCAAAGATGAGTTGCATGGCTCCAGGTCCAGTGCCACATTGCTCTGTGGGGTCCTCTTCCAGGTGAAGGTGAAATGACCCTCTCTTGTCCCCACCCCCTCTACGTGAACAGAGCAGCTGCACTGGGCACACAACTGAGTGGCAGGGACTCCAGCCATTCACACACAGGACAGAGTGTCAAGAGTACATACAGTGGTTGGACAGTGACGGACAGAGCCCGGCACCAGGTCAGACCTCTACCATCTACCCAGGTAGTGTCCCTGTGGTTGGAGGGTGGTCCCAGCACCTCTGTACCTGTTCACCGGCCACTGGGAAGGCTGCAGGTGTAGCCTACAAGTGACAGTGACGTTTGAGGGAAGGTGTACTTGGCGTCACTGCTGCACCGAGGAAGCACGGAATGACCTGCAGATCCCACTCGGGAACGTACTGCACCACAGCGGTAAGGACCTGGTGGTCTGCGGACACATGTCTGTGGGCAGCGCAGGGGTGGACACGGGCTCTGTCATCGAAGCGCTCACAGGCAGGCACACGTGAGCTCCTGGAGGACAGGGACAGTGGCTCCGTCCAGCTCTGCACAGCTGGGCTCTTGCCCCCTTGGTGCCAAGGCAAGGGTGACATCTGCCCAGGGATTCCCTTCTAGAAACGACTTTTTAAATATGCAAAGTAGCATGTGCAGACATATACAAAAAAAAACTACTTAAACTCCATGTCAGAGACTACAAAGATGTGCCCAGGCACCCCTGCTTCGTCAATGAACTGAATGGTGGAGCTGAGCAGCAGATCTGAGGCTCCACCTGGGAAGTACAGATGAAGGAGACTGAGCTATGACCAGCTGCCATGGGACACAAGAACCCGCAGCGGTGACGCTGTCACTGCCACCTGCCAGTGACTGTCGAGGCCACACCCCTTCTGCAGTCACGGCAGAAACACCATACGCCACTCGGAAGTTAAACACAGACAGAGTAAATAAAACCTGACCTTAACCTCAGGCGGAAGAGGTCGGAGAATCTGGACCCCAGAGACCCACTTCTCTCCCCACCTGAACAAGCCACCTGACTCAGGCTGACTGGCCCCAGTGACGAGGTGACAAAGGTCCCATCAGATTCCTAGGCACCAACCTCCCCCACCGCTCTCTCACAGCCTGCCACTCACACATCCATCACCACTACACGTCCATCACCACTACACGTCCATCACCACTCACACGTCCATCACCACTGCTCGTCCATCGCCACTCACACGTCCATCGCCACTCACACGTCCATCACCACTGCTCGTCCATCGCCACTCACACGTCCATCACCACTCACACGTCCATCGCCACTACACGTCCATCGCCACTACACGTCCATCACCACTACACGTCCATCACCACTCACACGTCCATCACCACTCACACGTCCATCACCACTGCTCGTCCATCGCCACTCACACGTCCATCGCCACTCACACGTCCATCACCACTGCTCGTCCATCGCCACTCACACGTCCATCACCACTCACACGTCCATCGCCACTACACGTCCATCGCCACTACACGTCCATCACCACTACACGTCCATCACCACTCACACGTCCATCACCACTCACACGTCCATCACCACTGCTCGTCCATCGCCACTCACACGTCCATCGCCACTCACACGTCCATCACCACTCACACGTCCATCACCACTGCTCGTCCATCGCCACTCACACATCCATCGCCACTCACACGTCCATCACCACTCACACGTCCATCACCACTGCTCGTCCATCGCCACTCACACGTCCATCGCCACTCACACGTCCATCGCCACTACACGTCCATCGCCACTACACGTCCATCGCCACTACACGTCCATCGCCACTACACGTCCATCGCCACTCACACGTCCATCACCACTCACACGTCCATCACCACTCACACGTCCATCACCACTCACACGTCCATCGCCACTACACGTCCATCGCCACTACACGTCCATCGCCACTACACGTCCATCACCACTCACACGTCCATCACCACTACACGTCCATCACCACTCACACGTCCATCACCACCGCTCGCCCAGTCCCATCCCGGGAGCAGACAGGCCTCAGGAGCTCAAGTAAGCGGGCAGGAGGGGAGGTTTGGTTAACTGGGATGAGGGGCTGGCCCCCAAAGATAAAAGCCACCACCTCTGTCCCTCTGCCTGGAGGTCCCAGGAACTGGTCCCAGGAGCTCAGCTCTGGCTCAAGTTCAAATGTGAAGCCCGATGCCATCCATGAGGGCAGCTCCTGGTCCAAGAGCAAGTACAGAAGCAGTCCCTGCCACCTGAATTACACACGTGGTATGTGTGTGTGTGTGTGTGTGTGTGTGTGCGCGCGCGCAGTGACAGACACACACATACACACAGGGTGCTAGCTAGGCTCCTACCCAGATCTACCCAGAAGCAGCAGAAAGCAGCCAACAGGCAGGGCAGGGGGCCCTGCAGGGCAGGCCAGGGAGACCAGGAGTTCTCTGATTGGACACCCGCAGTAGGGGACCCTGCAGTGAACGAGTGTGGTTCTGAGACGGCAAGGAAGCGGCCCACAGCTTTCTATATACGCCAGCATGACAGAACTCTGCAGAGGAGGGAGGCAGGCGGAGGGGGTCAACCTCCCACTGCAGAACTGAGCGTGCCCAGCGCAGGAAGAGCCTGCTGGCACAGATCCTCTGCACCGTGCGGAGGCCACACTACAACCTCGGAGTCGAGGCTCAGTTTCATTTGCTCAATCTCAGCGGCAGCCTGCTCCCCTCCCGCTGGTTGAGGGCCCTTTTTAGGAGATGTCTGAAGAGGCCGCTCAGGCCCTCTCGTTTTGTATCCCGCTGGCCAGTGGGCTTCTTTCTAGCCAGGGCCAGGTACCTGCTCCCCCTCTTCTCTAGAGCTTCACGGCTGGCTCACCACCAGAGACGGTTGCTCCCACATGCTGGCCTGGAGCTCCTGGTCCCACAGGCCCCACCCCCAAAGCATCCTCCGATTCTAGTTGAGCCTGTTGGCTTTCTCTGGTACAGCGACTGTGTCCACACACAAAGCCACCTGGTGGACTCCCAAAGGACACTAGGCTCATAGAGGCTTTCTTGCTGTGCCCAAGGAAGGCCATTTCTCCCGCTACAGCGGGCCCAGCAACACTCTGAAGGTCAGACGGCTCTGTTCACCCGCGGAAGGTGACCCTCTAGGAATCCAAAACTGCACTGTTTTTACAGCAGAAATGTGACTGCAGTGCTGGGCCAGCCAGGGCAGAGATGACCAGAACACAGAGGCACCAGCCCTACACACACCAGCGCAGTGCATGTGCACAAACACAGACACACACACAAACACGCACACACGATCCTCGACCGTTACTACTAGTTTGTCCCGATCTTGCTATTTTAATGGAAACCGGACTCCCAAAGCCTGAAGAGCCCATTAGGCAAAGTGCGCGGTCACCCCAGGCTACTGGCGCAGGCAACAGCGGAATGGACATCACACAGGGACGTCACTAGGTTTGTCATTATACCTGTCCCACTCTTCACACGCGGTTTTTATTTGAGTCGCTATTTCTGGGTTAGGGCTCTGCACACCCCGCCAACAGCCCCAAGTGCCCACACCGTGGGTCGGTTAACAGTGAGTGGGTCAGTACCACGGCGGCGAGCAGGTCCCTGGCTGCGGGCAGGGAGCAGAGCTGTGGGGACACCCGGGCGACCTGGCATGGCTGCAGGGTGAGCCGCCACCTGAGCCTCAACGCCACCTGGCACCGCCCGCACCCAGCCAAGCACTGACCTCGCTGGTGCGGGAGGCGGAGACCCAGGACGCTCCACAGCAGAGCCCCAGAGACTTGACAGGAACCAGATCCAGCTGGCTGGACAGTGACGCAGGCGCGTCTGCGCCCCCAGCTCGTGGGCGTGGCCTTTGCCAGCGCACATGCCGCACCGTGGAGCTTGCACTTACAGTCGGGGATGTGGATGGCCGCATCCAAGGGCAGGCGGGGCTGTGGCAGTGCCTCCGTCCCGTTCCAGGACGCTGGGGATCAGCGTTCCATAGCCCCAGACACGATTTGCAAATTAAAACACAGGCGGGGTAGAGATGCTCTCAGCGGTTGGGAGCACTTGCCGAGATCTTTTTGCTGAGAGGACTGGTTTGGTTTCCAGAACTCACAACCACCCGCACGCACTTCCAGCTCTTGGGGATACTTGTGTACACACAAGCAAGCGCGCATGCCCCCCCCACATTAAATGAATGAATGACTTAATGAACAAAGCAAAAAAGAAAGCTCAGCAATCCTGCCTCAGTCTCCAAGTGCTGTCATCACTGGACTAAGACACCTTGCCGGGTGCTCACACAAGGACAGTAGGAAACGCCTTACAGTTGGTGGTTAAGTACACGCTGCACTTCCATACTGACGACTCTAGACAGTATTGAAGACAATATGGAGATGCACCAAGGCTGACCTCAGGGCATGCGATGGAAGAAGAAAGCCTGCCCCCAAGGCCACGAGGCTGGGCTCTATTCCCAAAGCACCGAGAAATCCTCCTACTGCAAGGCTGCCAGGAAGCAGGGCTGGCTTATCTGGAGAGATGTGGGAGCAATCTGTGGCATCGGAGCTGGCCACAGACACGGCATCCTGCTACAGTGGGGACTAGGTGGTCGTTACCAGGACCCTCTGTGCTATTTCCCCACCCAGGAAACCCCTAACTATTTCAAAACACAAAGTTGAAAATAGCTAAGGTAAAGGAGAGGACTCATCTTTTGTGCTCTGGCTAGCCTGACTTAGTTTTTGTCAACTTGACACAAGTCAGAGTCATCTAGGAAGAGGAACAACAACTGAGAAAATGCTTCTATCAGATTGACCTACGGGCGAGTCTGTGGGCACCTTCTTTCTGTTATTTGTTAGTGATGGATATGTGAGGGCACCACCCACTGTGGGTGGTGCCATCCCTGGGCACCGGTGGTCCTGACTGCTGTAAGAAAGCAAACTTGGTAGGCAATGGAGGGCAAGCCAGTAAGCAGCACTCTTCTGTGGTCTCCCCTTCAGTTCCTACCCTGACTTCCCTGTGACCATGTATGACCTGAGAGAGTTATATGAAGAAATAAACCCTTCCCTCTCCAAGTTGCTTTTGGTCATTGTGGTTTTTTGTTTGTAGACAGGGTTTCTCTGTGTGGCCTTGGCTTTCCTGGCACTCGCTCTGTAGATCAGGCTAGCCTCGAACTCACAGAGATCCGCATGCCTTGGCCTATAGAGGCGTGTGCCACTACGCCCAGCATGGTCCTTGTGTTTTATCATAGCAATAGAAACCCTAACTAAGACATCCGGGATTGGCTGGGGAGCCCAGGAGAGCTAACCCCACCTGAGCCACAAACTGATGGTGACGACCTTGGGGAATGAAGCCAGTGGTGGGAAGACCCCTCAAGCCAGGACCTTCTTCCCTCACACCAGCACGGGCGTCTTCCTGCCTTCATCAGGTTGAATCAAGCTAAAACATGCAATTTCAGGGCTTGCATGTAGCCTAGTAATGAAGTGCCTGTCTAGCTCACATGAGACCCACCCCAACATATAACAACCCAGTCTGTCTCCTCAAGTGGGGGTGGACACCAGCATCTCTGTGTGAAGCTCACTGTGGATCTGTCTTCAGTACCTGCTCATATAGACCTGGGTGGCCAGATCTGAAGACCTGGGCCCATCACGTACACTTCCTGGGAGAAAGACAGCTGCTATCACCTGGCTGGCGGGTGGGACATGCAGTGTGAACAGCAGCGGCACGCGGTGTGGCCAGAGGGCACACTGTGAGGGAAGTGTCTCATCTACGTGGTTTCCAACATGGACTAAAGGTGCGGGAAGAGAAAAGACATCCCACAATGCACTACAGTTTGCAGCCATACAGAAAGCAGGGATTGCATTCTTCCTGGGGCATCAGGGCCGGGGGGATGAGCACTGCCTGAGACAGGGTCTCACTCTTTTCCGTAATTATTTATGGAGCTTGAGGGACGGCTCAGGGATTAAGATCACTTCCTGCTCTCCCGGAGAACCTAGTTTGGATTCCTAGCACTCACACCAGGCAGCTCACAACTGCCTGTAACTCCAGTTCCAGGGACCCAGGAGCGCACTGCAGGAACAGACAAGCAGGCATGCACTCACAGAAATAACAAGTGAGCAGTGCCAGGGTTACAGCTGCCTGCCGCCACATCTGGCTTTCCTTTTTCTTTTTACATTTTCAATTTTCTTCTTAGATTATTTCATGTGTGTGGGTGCACTGCCTGAATGCATGCATGCGCACACCTGGTGCCTATGGAGGTCAGAAGAGGGCACTGGATTTTCTGGGGCTCGAGTTACAGGTGGTTGTGAGCCACCATGTGGGTGCTGCGAACTGAACCCGGGTCCCCTGGAAGAGCAGCCGGGGCTCTCAGCAGCTGAGCCGTCTCTCCAGCCCCTTGTGGTTTTGTTTGAGACAGGCTTCTTCTGTAAAACCCTGGCTGTCCTGGGACTCAGACTAGGTTGGTCTCGAACTCACAAGGATCCACCTGCCTCCGCCTCCCAAGCTGTGTGCCACCGTGCCTGGCTTCCGTTTGGCTTTTATTTCCATGTGGGTTCCAGGGACTGAACTCAGGTCATCAGGTTTGCATGACAAGTCTTACTGGTCCAGGGTCTCACCATTTCCTAAAACATTTATTTACTTACTTCGGCGGGGGTGGGTGGCGAGCACATGCGACGGCCGAAGAGCACGCGCCATGGGGAGTGAGTTTCCGAGGGCAGAGGGTAACTTAAGGGAATTGGTTCTTTCCTTCTACCATGTGGGTTCCTGGGATCGAATCCAGACCTGGTGCCAAGGGCCTTCACCAGACTTCTTTGCTGACCCTGGTCTCTCTGGCTTAGGACAGCCCCAAACTCAAAGCAACCCTCTGGCCTGCACGCCCAGCACGAGCTGAGCACAGTGAAGCTCTCTGCATGCGACCAGTGCTGCTGAAGGGCATTAGAATCAAGCTGGGCTGCGCTTCGGTAAGCCCTGTCCCGACCCTCTCAGAGCTTCCCGGAGCAGTAAAACTGTTAGGAGGGGCTGGGGATGACTCACGGACAGGCAGGGGCTGGCCTGGTAGACCTGAGGACCCAGGTTTGAACCCTCAGGGTCTTAGTGTCTTTTCCTGCTGTGATAAAATACCCCAACAAAAGCAAGAGGGTTTATTCAAGGTCAAGTCCATCACATCAGGGAAGTCAAGACAAGAACTTGAAGTAGCTGATAACACTGCATCAGGAAACGGCGAGAGATGAATGTTCAACTCCCTCTCTCCATTTACACAGCCTGGTTCCCAGCCATGGAATGTTCCTGACCATCTTCTCACAATGAACATACTCAAGATAATCCAGAACAGGAATGTCCAGAGGCCTGTTTCCCAGGTGACTCTAGAGCTCGTCAAGTTGACAATTAACACTAACCATCACACCTGGCATCCAAGTAAAGCGCAGGGCATGGTTTACTCGTTAACCCAGTACTGGGGGCGGGGACAGGAAGGTCCCTGGAGTTCTCTGGCCAGCCAGCCTAGCCTAATTGGTAAGCTCCAGGATCAGGGAGTGTACTGACTAGTTTTACGTCAACTTGACACAAGCTGGAGTCATCAGGGGAGGGAGCCTCAATTCAGAAAATGTCTCCATAAGATTTGAATGTAGCCAAGCCTGTAGGACATATTCTTAATTAGTGATTGATGGGTGGGGCCGCTCATGGGCTGGTGGTCCTGGGTTGTGTAAGAAAGCATGCTGAGCAAGCCACGGGAGCAAGCCAGTAAGCAGCACCCTCCATGCCTGTGCATCAGCTCCTGCCTCCAGGTTCCTGCCCTGCTTGAGTTCCTGTCCTGACTTCCTTCACTGTGGAAGTGTAAACCAAATAAACCCTTCCCTCCCCAAGTTGCTTTGGTCATGGTGTTTCATCACAGCAACAGTAACCCTAAATAGGGCAGGGAGAGACTTTGTACCAAAAAATAAGGTGCAGAGAGATTGAGAAAGACACCAGATATTGACCTCTAGCCTGCACACACATGTGAGTGCACACACACATGCTGGCTGAGGCTGGACCACCTTCATGGCAGCCCACCTGCCTTGGACACTCCACAGGCCCTCTGAGGGTGCCACCTCGAAGGACATCATAGCCATGACTGTTTAATTCTAGATTACTCGGCAGTCATTTTCTTTTTTTTTTTTTTTTTTTTTTTTGTTTTTTTCGAGACAGGGTTTCTCTGTGTAGCTTTGCGCCTTTCCTGGAGCTCACTTGGTAGCCCAGGATGGCCTCGAACTCACAAAGATCCGCCTGCCTCTGCCTCCCAAGTGCTGGGATTAAAGGCGTGCACCACCACGCCCGGCTTACGGCAGTCATTTTCACCAGCTCGGAGCGGTGCTGGCAGCCCAGAGGAGGGCCACGGTCAGTGCAAACAGAGTCTTGTCTTTGTGTGCAGAACTGTCGTGAACGGTGCCAGCACACTTTACTGACTCAGCAGCTGACGTGCAGCAAGGGCTCCGGCCGCGGCGCCTCTAGCGGGCTCTTCGCGCCTGTTTTCGATCATTCACGGAGTGGGCAGCGCTGCTACCATGAAGAGAAGACAGGATGAGAGATGGCAAGGCACAAATGACAAGAAGCAGAGGTGGCGGAGACGAGGAGAGACCTCAGAAGAACAGAGGCGCAACTAAAGAAAGATGGCTTTGAAGAGCAAGGGACAAGAGACGGCAGGCTGACGGTGCTAAGAGTGCCGGGGAACGGCCAGCCTTATGGGCACACGAGCTGCGGCCACTGCTTTGGGGACGGTGGCTGTCTGTCTTCTGGCTCTACATTGCTGTTGAACAACCACTGCAAACGGCTCCTTGACTTCTGGAGCTCAGCGGCCTGGCTGCCCTGCTGCCCACTGGCGCCTTTTGTTCTTCTCTCAGCCTGTGGCTGTATGGGCGGTGGGTTTGTGTGTGTTGTTGTGTAGGCCTGAGATGGACAGTGGGAGGGAGTCTCAGATTGCTCTCCATCTTGTGATTTGAGTCAAGATCTCTCACTTGGGCCTAGAGCTCATCAACATGACTAGTCTAGCTAGCCAGCTTGCTCTGGAGATCCCATCTCCTCCTTCCTTCCTTCCTTCCTTCCTTCCTTCCTTCCTTCCTTCCTTCCTTCCTTCCTTCCTTCCTTCCTTCCTTCCTTCCTTCCTTCCTCCCTCCCTCCCTCCCTCCCTCCCTCCCTCCCTCCCTCCCTCCCTCCCTCCCTCCCTTCCTCCCTTTCTTCCATCTGTGTAGCTTTGCTCCTCACTCTATAGCCCAGGCTGGCCTTGAACTCACAGATTCGCCTGCCTCTGCCTGCCTCCCGAGTGCTGGTATTAAAGGCGTGCACCACCACCGCCTCCACCTTCTTAATATAGGGATTACAGGTCACGCCCACCAGGCACTTAGTGGGTGATGGGGATCTGAACTCGGGTCCTCACACTTGTACAACAAGCACTAAATCCATTGAGCTGTCTCCCCAGTCCCTCACTGGGCCCAGTGCCACAGCACCAGGAGGGCAGTGAGCCTGTCTCCCACCTGAATGACTAACTGCTTATATAGCTAGAGAAGGACACTGGCCCTAATCACAGCAAATCTGACTTGCAAATGAGGCTTCTATTTGCACCAATCACAGGCATGTATGTCTCTTTCTAGGTAGATCCAGCGATCCATTTGCTGAGGGCCAGGAGATGTGCCCTCCCTCTGCTTAAGGGCAAATGGTTACGGAGTCATCTTGAGTTCACTTAGCCTTAAGATAGCAAACCATCTGGTACAAGCTGTCCACAACAGTGTTGCCTTCAGGAGCCTGGAACAATCAGCTTCCACCTCTTGTTATTGTTTGGTTTTTCTAGGCATGGTTTCCCTGTGTAGCCCTGGCTGTCCTGGAACTTGCTCTGTAGACCAGGCTGGCACTGATCTCAGAGACCCGCCTGCCTCTGCCTCCCAAGAGCTGGGATTAAAGGTGTGCGCCACCGCCGCCCGGCAGCTTCTTTCGTTTGAGAGTTAAACTTTAAGCAGTCGGTGCTGCCTTAAGGGTCTCACCGGGTCCATTTGACTGGCAGCCACTTTGCTCAAGGCAGCGTGGCAAACAAGGGCAAGCCCAGCAGCGGCCAGTTAGGGAGTCACATTGCCTGTGCCCAGCCTTTGTTAGTTTACAGGGAAATGAACATCTTACGGGACTTAAAGAGCTTATCATTAACACTTAGTGTTACGCTTTTGCAGTGTTAAGACCTCACTTACCTACCCAGCAAGAGCTCCAGCTTCACTGGAGCCAACCCAGAAAATCAACTAGACCATCCCTGTTAGGCACGAAGGCCCCTCCAGCCACTGACCACAGGAGTGAGGTTTCCAATAAAGACACTTTGATGGGCACTCGATGGCCTCTGAAGGTTCCACTTTCCTCCAGGACAGCGTTGGAGGTGGGTTAACCTGCAGCCCCGTGTGTTTTTCATCAACCACCGTCCTTCCTCTGCTCTGCTGAACTCTCAGCTGGAACGTTCGCTGTCACTCAGTGCAGTAGAATGGATGGGAATGGCAGCAAAGGTGACCCTTTGTGGATCTGTGCATCAGACAGAGGCACACAATGGCAATTGGGACCTGGAGGTATCCCACCCTCCAGATGAGGAGACTGTCTGTGCAATGGTGGGGCCACTCCTCTTTGTCCCTACCTAGCAGCAGTGAGTGGCCTGAGTGGCCCTGGCTGCTGGGGAACAGTATCTCTAGCACACAGGCCAAGAAAGGACAGACTGGGGGCGAAGACAGACACATACATCTCTATTTTTAGCACCTGCCAGCCGGAAAACCACCTCCTTCTGCTTCTCCTCTCTCTAGCTGCTACTGCTTATGCCTGCAGCAATCTGTGGGGGGCCAGAATTCCTGGTCCCTAAGCAGCAAGGCTAGGGCAGGCCTGTCCTGGGCAGAGCTCTGGAAACCTCAGGCTAGGGAAGGGCAAGGGGAGGCTATGGGAAGCCGGGCTCCCAGAGCTACAGGAGAAAGGCTTGGTGTAATCTGGCAGGACCCCATGGCTGGTTGCTGCCACCATACATGCAGGCAAACGTCTGCTGTTCCTGGAGTTTCCCCCACAGCTTACATGCCTGTGACTAGGGCTCCTAGAGGGCACTTGGTCAGGGTAGACACTCCGTTAGCCACAAGTCCCGGATATTCCAGCCTGTGCCCAACAGAAGAGCACAGCGGGGTCTTCTGAGTGTCTGTGAACTGACTGGGTGAACTGTGAGCATGCCAGGCTCTCCTCTGCCAAGAGCATCTCAAGATGACAAGGGGATCATCTTGAGTCCAGAAGGCCTAGATACAGTTGGAGATGCATCCTGGCCTTCTCAAGTTGCTAGTGGGAAGATCTGCTTCCATGGAGAACAGAAAGGCCGGTGGGTAGCCAAGGAAGGGAATCTGATGAGAAGGAATAGGAAGGGCACCAGGAAAGGGCACGGGCACCAGTGCTGATGAGGGTGAAACCTGACCATGCAGGAACCACAGCGTCAGGAGAACTCAGACCACCTGCCCTGCCCCGCTCAACTCCTCCAACCTTGCTATTTCGGTGGATCACAGTCAGATGTGATGGCTCTTGTCGATCATCCTAACACTTGGGAGGCTCAGGCAGGAGGATCACAAATTCAAGGCTAGCCTGGGCTATATAGCAAGACCGTCTCAAAAAAATAAAAAGAGTCCATAATACACTAGGCCCTCAGTGGCATTAGGTTATATTAATATAACCATACAAACAAAATATTATATTTATTTGTTGAGAGAATGTAGCTCAGGCTAGGTTTAAAATTGCTCTATAGGCAAAGCTGGCCTTGAGCTCTTGATTCTCCTGCCTCCTAAGTACTGGAGTTGAAAGCTAGGCTTTATGGATGTTAGGTAAGCATTCTACCTAGTTACATCCCCTAACCCCCATCGAAAATGAATAAATTCACTTAGAAACATTCCCTCCCCTGGCCAATGTGCTCCCTAGAATCTAATATCCAACAACGCGCAAATGCACAGGAGAAAGCTGAGAAAGGGGGGACCAACTGCTGGCCGGCGAGGGCAGATTAGCCCCAGCACTACCCCAAACCCCAGAAAGACCAAATGGAAAGTCTTGGGAAACAGGGCCACTCTCAGGTTCCTGCCCAGCGGTCCCAAGTGCCCTCGTGGAATGCAGCTGATCTTATCGACTGCCACTCCAGAACAGCCAGGAAGACCTGCCAAGTCCCAAGAATGTGGCCTGGGAAGGGAAGTGCCGGCGTTTCCATGGTGCTTGGCCTTAGCGCGGCACTGGGCTGCAGCATGCGATGAGACTCGTGACCACAGTGTCCATGGCACGAAGGAGGCCTGAGCAGGGGCCCTCCCGGCAGCAACTCCATGGGATGCCAAACACGGACCCCAGGGCAGGAGGTCAGCTCAGCTCCACACACCCCAAGATGTCCAGCTTGCCCCCCCCTCCACACAGTGGGAGGGCAGCCTGCAGCAGAGTCAGAGGCTGTGGCCCTCTGCAATGGTTTCCTTGCCCTCACTTTGAACATCTGTACTGTACTTCCTGTCCTGCAGAGTAGGCAACCAGTGGGCTCTCGGTGCCAGGAGGCTCAGGTAACCTGCGGCACTCCTTAGTGGTGAGTGAGAGCCTTACGGATCCCTCTGCTAGGCCCCTGGAGCTGGCTGACACTTCAGAGATGGGTAAGACAATCCAGGCTCTGACCGGGAATCGAGGGTTTAGGCTATTTATTTATTGTTTGGTTTTTGTATGTGCACCCATGGGGGTCAGAGGTCAATCTCAGCTGTCATTCCTCAGGTGCTGTCCGTTGTCCACCTTGCTTTTATAAGACAGGTTTTGTTTTATTTTTTGGTGGTGGTGGTGGCCTGAAATAGCAAGTTAGGCTGGCGAGCTGGACAAGGGGCCCCAGGGATCTGCCTGTCACCTCCCCAGTACTGGGATTACATGCTACCATACTCAGCCTTTTTGACGTGGGTTCCCAGGAATCAAACACGGCCCTGCAATGGGCTATTAGTCCGGGGCCCTCCCTCCCTTTCTGACAATCTTGCTTTATCATCCCAGTTAGCTTAGAATTTGCTATGTAAGCCAGACCAGCCTTGGATTTATGGCAGCCCAGGTGGGCTATCTCTTGTGTGTGTGTGTGTGTGTGTGTGTGTGTGTGTGTGTATTTTTTTTTGGTTTTTTGAGACAGGGTTTCTCTGCGTAGCTTTGCGCCTTTCCTGGAGCTCACTTGGTAGCCCAGGCTGGCCTCGAACTCACAGAGATCCGCCTGGCTCTGCCTCCTGAGTGCTGGGATTAAAGGCGTGCGGCACCACTGCGGCACCACCGCCCGGCTGTTGTTTGTTTTTTTAAGACAAGATCTCATGTATCCCAGAATGTCCTTCAAGTCACCATGTAGCCAGGGACGGCCTTGAACTTCTGATCTTCCATGCTCTACCTCCTAGTTCTGAGGTTCCACGTGTGCACCACTACCTCTGGCTCATGTGGTGCTGAGGATGACACGCTGAGCTCCCTGAACGTTAGGCAAATACTCTAAAAAAAAAAAAAAAAAAAAATGCCTGACGCAGAGCATTTGAGGCCAAACTACGGCAACCTTCCACTTTGGCAACCTTCCCCTTTCTCGTTGGACAGCGGCTACACAGTGGGTCAGGTTTTCTCGGGACAGTTCCGCTTAGATCGCAAGGGCTCGGGAGCCACGGGTGGTGGAAGCTACAAACTTGGAAGGGGGCAGGCAGGTGCGCGGCCCGCCTGCGCTACGGCCACCATGGCTGGCCACGGAGACTGTCCACTCGGGCTGGGGGCGGAGACTGCGGGAACGAAGCGGCCGCGCCAGGAAAAGGGCGGGGCCGCAGGAGCTGTCGGTCGGGAGAGGGGGCGGGGCCTGACGGCGCTGCTCTGCGGGCGGGACCACGCGAGCGGCCCCCGGGGGCGGGACGGGGGTCACGTGTGTACACAGCCCCCGCGGCGTGCGCGCCGTGAGCTCCGCTGCCTTCTGCGAGCCCAGCTGCCCGCCCGCGGCCGGTGCGCGGGGCCGCCGCCCAGCGAGCGGTGAGTGGGGCCTGGGGCGGGGAGCCCCGAGAACTCCGATCTGGGCGGGAGGGGACCGCGCCGGGCTGCGCTGGGCGGGCGCCAGGGGCCGGCCGCACAGACCTGCAACCCGCGGCGAGCGGCGGGGCTGCCGCCCGCGACGGGCTCTCCTGGGACGCTACGGTTACCGCTTTCGCCCCTTCTGATGGTTAAGAGCTAACCGTAGAGATAGCGGAACTGGCGCCGTCTGCCCTGGACAGTCACCGGACACGGGAGGCAACGGCAGCAACTAGAAACCCCAGGTGAAGGGATACGGCTCCTGTCTGCAGGCATGCTGACTAGGGCTAACTTAGTACCCGCTGCCCAGAACAGCACCTGCCACTTTAGCGCGCCCGTCTGTGATTACATGCTTGAGAGCTGCAATCCTGCTGCTGTCCTGACCCAGCAGCCAGACATCTATCTGTGCCCACCCATACCCCCACGCATGTATCAGAGGCACTGATGACCCGCGGACAAGCTAGCTTTAAAGAACTGGAAATTAATACCATTGAAATGGCTCTGACCATGTCCCGAAGCCACTCATGCATAGGGGACCAGACACTACCGTGGAGAGCGCAAAGAGACACTATTAATAATTACACCAAGGGTACGAAGAACTACCACAAGGTTCAGATCTCCAATCCAGAACCTCTGGTGTCTTCCAGGTGTGTCACAGTAGACTTGGTGCGGCTGTGACTCCTGAATGGGTTCGTGAAGAAAGAGGAGACACATCCACCCAAACTGAATGTGAGGGCATATAGGGATTTAGGTCAGCATGTGTAGGCTGGGCAGATCTGCACGGTCACAGATAAATGATATGTGCCAAGTTGGGGGGAAATGCCTGTGTGGCTCACAAGCTGGAAGAAGGGCTAGGTGCTCCCTGGGCTTTCTCTCCTCACCCCATGATGTCCTTTGAAATTCTGAAGTGGTAATAATACCCTCCTTTAATGACCCAAACACACTGAGACAAGGCCATGCCCCTGGGGAGTAGGAGACCACAGGTCTACAGAGTAAGTGCTCACTGGAGTTTTCCCTAAATCTGCTCTAGCTACTTCCTCCTGCCTGCAGGCTCTTAGGTTCCCTACAGCCAAAGCTGGGCTCTCACTAACCTACAAGCCTGGCTGGCAGTGCTGGGTCACAATTGTCCCTAAGGCCCACAACTCCAAATACCCCTGAGGCTTCAAAGAGCAGAGGGGACTCAGTTTGTAGAGAGAAGCTATGAGTTTTCTGTCTAGTTTAAGATCTTGTTGACAGAGCCCCTGTATCCTAAGACAAAGCAGAGTGGGCAGAGTGACATGGAGCTGGCAACCCGTGCACCCCAGTGCCCACCCTGGGGCCCCTTCCATACACCCCACCAGGAGGAGTGGCTAGGAGTTTCCCCGGCTGACTTAGGACCAAAGCAAGCCCAACAAGCAACTGTTGTGATCAGACCAAATGTGACATGAAGAGTTAAAAATAGCCAGCAGAGCCATGATAATATCTGTGGCTTTAACTACTTCCCTGCAGGTGAAGCCACACCCAGATAAAAGCTCCCGAGGTTATCGGGAGCCCAGATGGGGTGCACGCCTACCCCGTGACTGAAATGGGAAATTTATCTGTTCTGAATTTGCTCCTTGCAGTTCTCAGGATGCCTTATTTATATTTTTGTTGTTTCTTTCCCCCATCTTGTGTCTGAGAAGGCCTCAAACCCTGCTAGCCAGGGAAAGAAGTCCAAGTTACCAAGTAAACTGTGAGCAAAAGCCTGGGTTCCATCTTCCTCCAGGAAAGACAAAGCCATGCAGGCTCCCTGCTGGCAGGGGTGGTTTAGTCTGAGCTTATCTCCCCCCCCCCCCAGCTTTCCTGCAGCTGGCAGGAGGCGGGCTCCTCTGCACAGAGACAGGGTACTGTATTTATGCATCTCAGGCAGGCTGCCTGGTCCAAGCCCAATCATCTCCTCTCCTCTGCACAGAGAGATAGATAGGGTGCTGTGCCTAATGCATCTGAGGCAGGCTGCTTGGCCCATGCTCCCACCTCTGCATTGTGAACTGTGAAAAGCAAAACGCTAGGAGAATCAAAACCACTCATGTACGTCACTTGGCTTTCTTATCACATGCCAGGAAGATGCAGGGGTGGCTACAGGAATCATCCTGCGCAATGTGCACAGAGAGCCAGCCACAGCCCCTGCCTTCCTGAGCCGTGAGCTCCTACAGCTGAGTATTGTTTGCCAAGGCTTCTGATCATCACTACAAAGGGAAATAAACATCTAGAAGTCATTTTGGAAGCGCCCTGTTTTCAAACACATGCAACTAAAGTTGAGAGTTTCCTGGTGCACGGCAGGTCACTGTATAACAAAACAACCCACTGAGGCTCACAGCAGCCCAAGGCCCGCTGTGGCCATTCATATAGAAACAGAATGTCAAAGGAGTTAGGGCATGACCACAGTCCAGATCTGCTGTCCTTCTGTCTACACATCTCCAGCCGGAGAAGCCTCCCCACCATCGGCAAAGGCTCCACACAGTGGGCTGGGGGGATGGTATCATCCAGTGCCTGGCAGAAAGTCTTAGGAGAGGCAGGTCAGAGAGGTGTCCCCAAAGGTGCACTCAAAGATACACCAGATGAAGAGGGAGCAAGGCCCTAGGTAGGCCAGGCCTGTGATGAAAAACAGTATTGGGGGTGGAATCCTGGACCTCAGGCATGGTGGGCAAGTGGCTACTGCTGAGTCACGCTCAGCCCCTCACTGGAGGAGCCTAGGCAGATGACCTCCTGCGAAGCCACACCTTCCAGCCCCCTTTTTATGTCAAGGCAGGGTCTCTCTAAGTTGCCTAGGCTGGTCTTACATTACTCTGTAGCCCAGGCTGACTTTGAACTTGAGATCTTTCTGCCCCAGCCTCCTGAATAGGTAGGACATCAAACTTGTGCCACCACACCTAGCAGACAAACGGTGCCAACCTGAACTGTGGGGCAGCAGGCTACAGAGATGCCCCTAAACAACAGAGGATGGAATTTCCTGATTAACAGGCAAGAAATGAACTGTGGAATGTGAGTGAGTCTGCTCCAGCCACACAGGAACAGGAAGACCCTCTGGATCTCAGTCTGCCAGAATTGCCAGGCTCTTCTGGGGGTTGTCTCTGGGCTACTTCTGGCCACCGACTGTCACAGGAGATCACTGTTTTCCAGTCTGGTCATTTTGTTGCTATAGAAATTCACTAGTAACAAGCTAATTTAGATCCTGTGGAGTCTGTCGAAATAAGGCATATGAAAAAGATGTCCGTGTCTCCCCTTAAAATGCTTTCACAGCCAGCCTGAGAATGTACTCTTGTCCTTACCACTTGTGACTATGAGCAGGGTCACTGCTGTGCCTGTGCTGAGCAGGGAGCCCCATTAGGGGTCCACTGCGAGGCACAGAGCTTCAAGAATCTTAAGTCACGAGCAGAACACTCCCCTACCCCCAACTACTTCCCTTCCCAATAACACATTCCTTGGAAAGCGGTGAATACGAGCCGGAGAAGCCAGCGAAACCAATTATTGACCCTGTAGTTTAATACTAGAGTAACACCAGGCAGCTCCCTGTGCCATCAACCAAGCCCAAGCCCGAGCAGACTACACTGTAAAGCCCCTGCCACACCATGGCCATGTGGGAGTAACCCAGGTCCCCAGAGTGAATTCTGGAAGGCTGCACACACATACACACACACACACATACACACACACACCCCGCACGGAGGCTCGCATGCAGTGCGTCTCTTGGGCCCACATGCTTTCCTGCCCACCCTCCCTCCGCTTTCCTCTTCCCGGGTCAGTTGACACAGTCTGAGCCAAAGGTCACCCAGCAGCTTCTGTTGCTCTGAGGGCAGCCAGGGGAAAGGCTAGCGCTCTGCGCCTAGTGCTTCCTGGGCTTAGCAAGCACAGGGCACATCTCCCCGATTCCCCGACCGCCACATACACTGGCATGCTTGGGAGGAGTTTCCTGATCTCAATCTAGGGAAACTGAGGGACCAGATGGCAATGACCTGCCTAACCAGGGCAGCACAGTCTAGGCAGAAGGGTTGGCAAGAAAGCCTCAGCCCCTGTGCCTGTCCGTCACGGGAAGAGGGGCTGGGTGTCCCAGGAGCTCTGTGCAGAGGCTCACAGCACAGGCTCACGGCCTCACTACCCCCATATCCATCAGGCCACAGCAAACATTATGGAGTCTCCATTTTCACACTCCTTCCTACAGCGTGGCATACATCAGGCCAGGGATCTAATCAGTCTGTAAGTAAGGATGCTACTTAGTGCTTGGCACAGTGGATCATGCCTGTAATCCCAGCATGCAGGAGGCTGAGGCAGGAGGATCATGAGTTCAAGGCAAGCCTGGCCTTTAGGGTGAAACCCTATTTAAGCAAACAACAACCCAATGCTTTATTAGGACGAGCACAACTGTGCCTGAAGCACCCTGATGTAGCATGTAAGGGACGCAGAAGCCCTGGGTTCCCTGTCGGGACAGTACACTGTGTGCCGGTTCCTACCCCGTTCTATCACGCAGGCCTAGTGGCCACTCCCAACTTAGCCCTTGCCATAGCTAAGGAGGAGAGCACCCACACTGTTGGTTCCCTGATGCTCAGGACCCCAGATCCTCTGGTCTGTAGCATGTGAGCCTGCTGTTCAGCACAGGTGCTACAAACGGACTGTGCCGGGGCAAACATCAGAGGGTGTCGCTCCACTCAGACCTGTCTGCACCCAGCTCTGAGCAGGCACCTGGTGATTGGCTGTAGTGCCAGAGTGCCCTGGTCTGTTGCCTTGAGACTGAACAAGAGTGAGCAGGCACACCGGAACACTTGGAATCCCAGTACTTGGGCAGCTGAAGCAGGAGGGTCACAGTTTGGGGTCCTTGTCTTAACAAAACCCAAGACCCCAAAGTTATGTGCTCAGGGCTCAGCAGGAGGTGGGAACTCCTGACCTGGATAGCACTTCTTAGGAACTCGAGTCATTGGAGGAGAGCTGTGTTCTTGCTAAAGATCCCATCTTGCAGGTCTCCATGGGCTGGGATCCCGATGAGTCTTACGTTCTTCAGTGCTCTGGGATGGCCCAGAATGGGGGAGGAAAGGGGAAGCCCCCGGCAGAGTGTAGATGGATTGAATCTCCCCTTCTGCTAACTGAGCTGCAGGAAGGCACCTTATGACTGGTAAGGTGTTCAGCAGGAGGCCTACAGCCAAGTCCTCAGAACCTCAAGGGTGGTGTCTGAGGAAAGAGCACCACCCATGTGCCCACCAGCCTGCTCAGCTCCAAGTACTAATTAGGCCTCACCTCACCCGGATGGAGGCGGTGCTCATTATCCGGCCTTTCTGTCAGACTTGAAGGGTGATGAACAGGTTGGCTGAGGTCAGGCCGGAGTCAGCAAGGCAGCTTGGGCAGGAAACAGGAATGCAGAGCCCCAAGTTCCTCCCTGGTGGCTATTCTGAGCTGCCACCCTGGCTGGTGTGAGGAACTGTCTACACCCACTGTCATTCTCTCCAGTCTCACGGCGACACCTTGCTCAGGCCCCAAGGCAGATGTCAGTGCCATCTAGACTTGTCACACATAAAAAGAGAGCTTCCTGCCACCTCGGTCCTTGCTCTGATCTCAGCCCTTTGTGACACCTGTGCCTTGCTCCTCCCTTTGCTGCTCTGTGGGACAGGAGGAGAGACAGGGAAGCCAGCAGGCTGAGGGGTTCAGCTGACTGAGGACTATCTCTGCTCCCACACACAGCCAGATGTTCCCTATGCTTCAGTGGGGCTCCTCCTGGCCCTCCCCTTCGTCCTCTGCTGACGTCACACGCTGGAACCTTAAGAGCCTTCACCTGAGGTTGAGCTACTGTTGCTAGTCTCAGGCGTGCGCGCGCGCGCGCGTGTGTGTGTGTGTGTGTGTGTGTGTGTGTGTGTGTGATGTGCGTGTGTATAAACCGGGACGTGGAAGCCAGAGATCAATATCCAATGTCCTCCTCCACCGTCCTCCATTGTATTTTTGAAGACAGTCTCACTGAAGCTGGTTCAGAACTAGACTAAGTTCTAGACTGGCTGCCAGCACGCTCTGGGGATCTGCCTGTCTCTTCCTCCCCAGTGCTAGGGTTACAGACATACGCAGTCACCCCAGCCTTCTACACAGATCTTAGAGATCAGGTCCTCATGTCTACACAGCAAGTGCTTTACCAACTGATTCACTCCACCCCCTGACTCTTTTATGAATATAATTAAGGAAACAAAAGCAAGTCTGAAAGAGGGCAAGTGAGTCACTATATCATTAATGAGTTCGTTAGCGAACTAACTGCAGTCCTCTTGGGTAGCCTAAGGCCAGTGTGGCCCTAGCTCCTCTGTCCTCTTAGCCGAGGTTCCCCACGCTGGGGAAGGGGATGGCCAGAATGAGGGGCATTCTGACGGACTATGTAAGGGCTCCCAGCAAAGACGGGAGTCAGGGCCTGGTGTTGGCCGGATCCCGAGGATTAGTGGGCAGCACCTCCCATGACCGTGTGGAGAGGGAGAGAGAGGGCATGAGCTGCCACAGTATCCTCTGGGGTGCTTCTAGAGGGAGACACAGCTGGAGTCAGTGGAGCCTGAAGCTAGCAGGCCAGCTGTGGGGACGCTGAGCCTTCTGAGACGGAGGGAGGTCAGAAGATGGTGGGGGGCCACTCAGCTGGTGGTAGGACTGTGCAGGTTGGGCTATGAGTACAAGGAGCCTGTGGCTGTCAAGAGTGGCAACCAGCAGGAGGAACGACATACTGAACCGGAGGCAGGGTCGGGGCCGGCCGGGCCTGGCCTGAGAGGTGTGACTGGTACTTTGTCCGAGGGGTGTGGGAGCCAAAGGAAACCTGGGTAGAAATGGCAGGAATTGGGGGAGGGTTTCGGGGATGGGAACAGCCAGAAGCAAGAACGGAAGGAAGGCATGATGAGGGCAGGGTCTGGGGGGATCAGGAGGGACAAGGGGGGGAGGGCAGTGCTGGGAAAGACGGCGGAAAGGTGAGGGGCGGGTGGGGAGTTCCCGGCAACACAGCACCCTCGTGCGCGATGGGCCAGTGGGCAGTGCTTTGTGACTGGAGGGCATGTTTTCTCCCTGGTTGCTGAAGAGGGCCTGGCAGCAGTGGCAAGGCTCCAGAAGCTGGGTCATGAATGAACACTGCGCTCTCAGGCGGCTTGCAGAGGGAAAGGGCAGAATGCGACAGACCTGTGCTGGGAGCCCGCCACATGCCGGGTTTCCATCTCTGCTGTCGCTGTGTTACAGCCTGGGCTGGTACCCCACCCCCTGTCACTGGACACACTCGGACATCACCTGTCAGGCAGGGTACACCTCTGTGGAGACCACCAGATCTCTCCCCAGCCTCCCATTGGTTTGTGATGCAGTTCCTCAGGAAGGAAAGACAGCCTCGCCCAGGTCAGAGGGTAGACACCAAATCATTGTTCACTGGCTACAGGAAGTCCATCTTCTCCAACAGCAAGGGAACAGGAAGGGAGTGAAGAGGTACGCAGATAAGATCCTGAGAGGCCTGTGAACACATCCACACCCACACACCATGGAGGCCAGCCTCCCCGACGCCCTTCTGAGGCCCTGGGACACTAGTGTAGAGTGCCCCAAGGGGAACTGACTGGACTTAAGGTCCCCATGGCCAGAACCGCGCACAGGCCGTGGTTCTGGGGCCTTGCCTGCTGCTCCCGGCTGTCATTAGGCCACAGCCAGCTGCTCCTCCCCAAGCCACAGCCTACACCTTAAGGTGGGAGGGGACACTCTCAGGGTGGCCACAGGGACATTCCTAGGGCAGGGAAGATGGGACGCGGGCTCCAGTGACAGTCAGACCCACGCCCCTGATGTGAAAGCCGCAGCCCACACAGCCTCTCTGCTCTTGGGACCTCCCGGTTACACCTGCTGAGGAGGCACCTGGGAGCAGCAGCAGAGCACACAGAAAGAGCACTCTCAGAGAAGATAAGTGAAAGCCAGTATTATTCTGGCTTTTTTTCCCATCTGAAACACAAGTTCTGACGAGTAAGAACATTTCCAACAGCAGGTACCCCGAGCTTCTGGATGAAGCTTATCAGCTGTTCGGCACCCACAAGCTGGCCAGAAACACCCCTCTACGATGCACCCAGGCTGGACAGATAGTACTGTGCAGCTCTCAGACCTAGGGGCCAGGCCATGGCAGGTAGCATGTGAACACAGAGTGAATTCTAACCAGACATGGCTCCGCATGATGCTTTTCCGGGAGCCCAGATGCTCGCCCAGCATAGCCCCGAGCCCTACCTCCTGCTCCACTTCTCTTAGCGGGCTATTAGCAGTCTGGGCAGCTGCTGTGCCCACCAGGCTGCTTGGGGGCACAGTGGGACAAGCAGCCCTGCCAGGAACAGCACTCTGTAGCCAAGTAGTAGCTCCCATCTGCTCCTGTGGCCCCCAACAGGTCACATGCGCACACATCTGGAAGTGCACGTGCGGGAGGCTTCGGACCCCCTACCCCAGCTCTAATGTTTTCAATTCTAAGCCTGCCCTGTGCCACTGCTGTGCCTTCAAAGAGCCTTGTGTGTCCCCGGGCCTGCAGTGAAAGCGGCCAGCATCTCTATGGCACAGTCTCAGTGAGGTCCAACTATTCTGTCCTTAGTTCTGCAGACAAACGTCTGTTCAGTTCATTTCCTCAGGGGAAAAGGGAACTCAGGACTGAACTAAGCCGCTCTGGGTCTCAGGACCTGAGCTGCCTGGACCCAACCTGCAGGCCCTGCCCGGGGGCTGGATGCTCTCCGGGACAGACGCAGGCAGAGGCCCCAAGCACAGAGCAGAGAGGATGCGAGCACACTCGATCTGGAGGGCAGACAGACTGTCCAAGTGCCGCCTCCCCTCTCGAAACCAGCTGTAAACACAGATAGGGAGGGGCCTCCATGCCTGCCAAGGGAGGCAGCGACTTTGTGAGTAATTGACGCAAGGAAAACAAGCGCGGCAGGAGAGTGTGCGGGGCTCACGCGCAGCGCTGGCTGCCGCAGAGTGGCCGCGAGTCCCGAGACACGAGCCCTGGCTCTGCCATGCTGCCCGCCGCTGGCCTCTGGAGCCCACAGTACAAAGGAAGGAGGTGCTTGTGATAAAGGTAGGAGCCTGGCGGCTGTCACTGCTGCTGGCTGAGTGGGGCTGAGCCTGAGGAGGCCAGGGAGGGCAGCCCCATGGGAGGAGAGAACTCATGACCTGCCGCCAATGAGAGTCTCACAGACATGGAAGGGGGACAGAACAGAACCCGAGTTCCCGGACAGGTCTCTATATAAGAGTGCTGTGGATGCAGGGTCTGAGTGAGCTGGAGGGCACAGTCCTTGTCATCAGTGTTGGGGAACGTGTTCTCATCAGAGGACCTGGTAGGCTCTCACAGCCCCCGTCCCAGGCTGAGGAAGGGCTGAAAGGGGACTAGGTGGAGAATATCCATAAAGCCTGGGTCCATGAGCTACATAAGACCAGCGCCGCAGGAACACGGCTGTGGGCTGGTGACCAGGAGAGGGCAGAACACTCACTACGATCCACCCACAGTGACCACAGAACACCCACTGTTCCTTGAGGACCGTGGAGCTGTGGTCTGGTGGATGAGGTTCCAATAATGTGTGCTCTTGTTCAGCTACCACTGGCCACCAAAGCCAGGCAGCCTGGGAGATCCAGTGTGCCTGGAGACTGGGCCTTCTGTGCTGAGTGCTCGGGGGAGGCGCCACAGAACAGAAGCAAAAGTGACCAGAAATAACAGACACCATGAAGAGAGGGTCAGGAGGGTGGGGCTGGTGTATGCCAGCCCTCCAGTGGGCAGTTTCTCGCCCCCTTGCCCTCCTCCTGCCCCATGAAGAGGCAGGCAAGGGGTCACCAAGTGAAACCCATGTCTGGTGGCGGGTGCAGCAAGCATTTGTCCTTGAAGGGGGGCAGGGCCACTTGGCACTTGTCAGGGCCCCACTCCATGGCCTTCCCTTTTGTCCACCCACTGTCTCAGCTGCTGGGGGCACAGGCTAGGACTGCAGTACCTTTACTCAGTGGTCTCCCATGTGGATCTGAATGAATGTCAGCATTACCTGCTGAGCTGAGCCCTGCGTGCCTGACCGGGGGAGGGCGAGGGCACAAGCCAATGTGCACAAGTGCACGGGCCCGTCCGACCTGGACCCTGCCGCCAGCCTGTGCACCTGTAGTGTCCTGCATGGTGGCAGGACCCCCACTCACGGCCGGGACCCGCAGCACAATCAGTGCACTCCTGCAGGCTGTGTAGAGCAAGTGGGGAACAGCCCTTGGGTTGCACAGCTTCCTCCCCGTGGGGGCCCAAGGCAGGCGGGCCCAGTGCCAACACCAGCAGCCCGGCTTCCTAGCTTTGTCCCCTGCACTCTGGGAAACAGGAATGTTCGCTTCCAGTGTGTCCGCCCGGGATGCTTTCTCTTTTTGGATTGTGTGGGCAGGTCTGGTTGGGCCAAAGTACAGTGTGAATGTAAAGTTCCCCCTAAAGAACTGGGTGTCCCTGAAGACCAAGTGAGGAGGAATGCTCTCTATAGATCCACTTGCCAAACTCCTGTCCAGTTACATCAAGATTAACTGGACAGACTGCAACACAGCCTCTGTGCTGCCCCATAGGTCAGTGACCCTGGGGGAGGAAGGAATGCCTGGGCTCACCCAGGCTGCCCACATCTCCCAGCATCGGTGGATTTGGGTGCCCACAAACCCAGCAAGCTTCAGGAACTACAAAGGGCCAGCCCGTCGGAGGGAAATTATGTGGGCACAATGGAGCGTCCGTGCTCACCCCCAGGCTTCATCAGCCTCAGAGGCGCCTGGGCCTCCTGTTGCTACACACCTCCAGGGCAGTAGCTTTTCCAGCCCTGCTCATAGAGTCTGGTGGGTCACCTGGGACTTTGATTTCCTTCAGAAACTGCATCCAGGAGTCTCACCATGTCCCTGAACTCCCAGGGGCCTAGAGCCTCCTGCTTGCAGACACACACATGAGCTTGCAGGCGCACACGCGCACACACACACACACACACACACACACACACACACACACACACGCAGGCGAGTCCTTTTTGGAGCCCAGTGACTAACTCTGTCCCTCCTCTCTCAGCAGAGCTGCGAAGCTGGGGTGAGCTGCCATGTGGAGCTGTGGACCACTCAACAGCACCGCGTGGGGTGAGGAGCCGCTGTGCCGGAACCTGCGCCTGGGGCTGTGGGTCCTCTCACTGCTCTACCTGGGGGCAGGGGTCCCCGTGGGCTTGGGCTACAATGCCCTGCTGGTGCTGGCCAACCTGACCAGTAAGCACAGCATGACCATGCCAGACGTGTACTTCGTGAACATGGCCGTGGCGGGGCTGGTGCTCACGGCGCTGGCCCCTGCCTACCTGCTGGGCCCCGCCCACTCCAGGTGGGCCCTGTGGAGCCTCAGCAGCGAGGCCCACGTGACGCTGCTCATCCTGTTCAACGTGGCCTCCCTGGTGACCATGTACTCCACAGCACTGCTGAGCCTTGACTACTACATCGAGCGCGCCCTGCCACGCACCTACATGGCCAGCGTGTACAACACCCGGCACGTGTGCGGCTTCGTCTGGGGAGGGGCAGTGCTCACCAGCTTCTCCTCCCTGCTCTTCTACATCTGCAGCCACGTGTCTTCTCGCATTGCCGAGTGTGCCCGGATGCAGAACACAGAGGCTGCCGACGCTATCCTGGTGCTCATCGGCTATGTGGTGCCAGGTCTGGCCGTGTTGTACGCGCTGGCGCTCATCTCAAGGATCGGGAAGGAAGACACGCCCCTGGACCAGGACACCAGCAGGCTGGACCCCTCGGTGCACAGGCTGCTGGTGGCCACCGTGTGCACACAGTTTGGGCTCTGGACACCTTACTACCTGAGCCTGGGGCACACAGTGTTGGCCTCACGGGGGAGGACCGTAGAGGGGCATTATCTGGGCATCCTGCAGGTTGCTAAGGACTTGGCCAAGTTCTTGGCCTTCTCAAGCAGCTCCGTGACACCACTGCTCTACCGCTACATCAACAAAGCCTTCCCCAGCAAGCTGCGCCGGCTGGTGAAGAAGATGCACTGTGGGCGCAGACACTGCTCCCCCGACCCTGCGGGGGTACAGCAGGTGATGGCGCAGGCGTAGCTAACCCCGCCCTGGCCTGAGGTCCCGGGAGAGGACCCGGCCATGAGGAACACTAAAATTCAACTGGACGCATAGCACTTTGTCCCCCTAGCACATGGCGCTCCCACCCCGGGAGACACGCTGAATCCGGAACACACAGGGGCGTTTCTCTGGACATTTTCCGTGTTTTCCCCTAAAAGGCCAATCTTGGTCTGAAGCCGCACTGTGGAAAGCGACGGTGCCTTGTGCGAACGGGCTGCTTCTAACTAACCTCCCCACCTTCCCCTCAAGGTGTGTGCCTTTCTCCCAGGGACATCTTCAAGGTCCGTGTCCTCAGAAGCAGGCTGACCTTCGACCTCCCTGGTATTTGGGCTTTCTAAATGAAGTGATGAAATCTAAAGCCAGTATTTATACTTCGTATTGACACAATACTTGATTCTCCTCTCTCTTTTTTTAAATAAAAAGAAGTGTTAGAAAAATACCTAGTATCGAGGTGAAGACAAGGGGACATGGTTGTCACTGAGACCACCGTTCCAGCCTGAGGACAGGGACAGCGACAGCACTGGCCCTCTCCCCAGCCACTGACACCTGGCTACCTCTCCTCCTGAGAAACGATCTTAGTATAGGGCTGTCTTTCCTGTGCCTCACCACCATAAATGGAAGAAATTCCTCTCTTAGTGCACAAACTGGAAGACCCCAGGGGAGAGATCTGGAAGGGGTAAAGTGTTAGCCAGGCACGGAAGGGAGAGGCAGGATGGTACGAGGCCCGGTTGACCAGGGCCTGGCATCCGGGGTAAGGACCCTGCCTGGCCGGTTTCACACAGCTGTGGGGTGGTACAGGATGAGGCTCGCCTTCCGCAGGTGTCTGGGTCCAGGCCTCACCCACGTGCCTCTGGGGCCGTGTTTGGTAATTAACTAACATGTGGGCATGAAAAGAATTCCTACCACCCCCATCATCACTGTCACCACCCCATTCTCTAGGGTTACACTGCAAGCCCACAACTCCCTGCTCCCCATTTCTAAAGATCTCTCCCAAATGATCATCTAATCTGCCTGTCTCTGCAGAAGGCTGGGATGATCCATATTCAGTGCCCTTCCTACATGGCCCTAAGGCTGTCCTGGCTGCTAGGGAACTTCAGCTATGAATAACTTTAGTTTTATCTAGTCTATGCAAACTACATCTCCTCCGATGGTGACTGCCCGAGTTATCTGCCTTAAGGAGAATTAGGGAGGCGCATGAGGTCCTCAGCCCGAGCTGTGATCCACTGGGCACGCTCTGTGGGGCCCAGTTCCTCATGAATAAACCAGGGGCTGGATTAGACAACAGCCTTCAGAATGGCTTCTGGCTGCAGAGTTTTGTTTTGAGGTTTTGAAAATGGCAAGCCTAACTTGCCCCGTCCTTCCTCCCAGATGCACAGCTGAATGGAGGCTCCGAGGCTCTAGGGCTGCCAGGCTTCCCATCCCAGTGACCACAGTGACCACCTTAATGCTTACTGAGGAAACCAGAACTCTCACCATGAAGTCTCCTATGGGTGAGAGCAAGCCCAGCGGCCAAGGTCAGGGCCGCCTAAGCTTTGTGGGTCATAGGGGAAACAGGATCCAGATGGGCGGGGCTGTTTGCAATGTCCTGTCCCAGTTGAGAGTAGTCATTGCCCTTGCTGACCATTTTATACCCTTTGCTCCAGGCAGAGGTCTTGGGAGGGGCAGACCTCAGGTCTAGGAAGGGCTCTGTGTCCTGGAATCCTCCACCCCAGCCATCCCCAAGCAAGGTGGGCAGAGGCCCAAATGTTCCTTTGTTGCATTTTCTCAGTGACCTTAGGTACAAACTGGCCAGGTTCTAGGGGACCCTTGAGGGACTGGAAGCCAGGACCCTGTGGCTGGCATCAACTTTATAGCTACTTGTCCTTCAGGGATAGCCCAGTGGACACCCAGCTGTCTGCTTGGGTCTTCCTGGTGGAGCCACACATGGCCAGAGCAGTGGCCATCTGCAGTGCAGACCCCTTCCCTGTAGAGACCCCCTGGAATGATGCACCCTCCCACCCAGGACCCGGTTCTCACCACCTGCCTCCTCCTCGCCCCAGCCTTCCGCCACAACTGCCCAAGCACCGCAGTCACGGGTGCTCTGACATCTGCTGCCTGTGATTCTGTGCTAAGTTCCTCCTGGGAGTCCCCGGTGCCTGCTTCCCAAAGCTGCCATGCACCTCCCAACGCGGGAAAGAACCTTAACCACACAGAGGAGAGGTTACTGCAGCGATGGGTGTGCATGTGCGTGCGTGCGTGCGTGCGTGCGTGCGTGCGTGCGTGCGTGTGTGTGTGTGTGTGTGTGTGTGAGTGTGCTTGTGTGGTGCTTTCTTGCATGAGTCTAAGATGCCAGGCAGGACACACAGTTCCCCAAGGATTGTTCATTTGGCTGTCAACACTTCCTGATGGTTAGAATTTACGATGAATGCTCTTATTTTCATTAACTCACAAGAAAGCTTGCTGTGTTGTTACTTGGGATTCCAGAAAGTGACCTTTTTCTTGGGTTTCCTTCACAATGTCACATGACACGATGGAGGAAACCAGAGCCAGCGCTCTCTGGGGCAGATGTACCCAGGGACCAACAGACACCTGTTCTGTTAGGGAAAGCGTTCGGCAAAGCCCGGACCAGGGAGAAGGTGTGGCGCTAAACTGCGTGTCTGGTTCTTAGGAAGACGGGGCGTTCTCATTCCTGACCTACGGGATCCACCCCAGTGGCTGGATCCATTTGCCGAAATTCTGTGAATGTGAAAAAGACACTACTGATGAGATCCACACGCCTGAATACTATTAAATTATTTAACACTCATCACCCTGTTTCCTTTTTTTTTTTTTAAATGGTGTGGGGAAAAAAACCGCACACCAGGGCTTTGCACCAGCTAGGCAAGCACCTGATACTGAGCCACAGCCAGACCGAATGTCTCGATTCCTAAAATGTGTATTTCTAAGGGTATGTGATGTGAAACCAGGAACCAGAAAGCAAAGTTCCTTAACGTTGGTTGTTTCTGGGCTGGAGATGCAGTTTAGTCCTAGAGTGCTTACCTAGCACTCACAAAGCCCCGGGTTTGGTCTTCAGCACCTGCATGACCCTAGTGCGGTGATGCACACTTATAATCCCATAATTTGGGAGGTCACGAGTTCAAGGTCATCCTTGGCTACAAAATGAGTTTGAGCCCAGCTACAGGAGACCCTGTCTCAAGATAAAAGAAGGTTGCTTCAGGGCAGGAAAGATGGCTCATGGTTATAAGAACACTGGCTGTAAGCCAGCTATGATGGCGCACACCTTTGATCTCAGCGCTTGGGAGGCAAAGGCAGGTGTATCTCTTAGTTCAAGGCCAGCCCAGTCTACAGTGAGTTCTGGGATAGCGCTGGCTGTCAGGGCTACTGCCAGGGTTACACCGAGAAATCTTGTTTCGGAAAAACAACAACACTGGCTGTTCTTCCTGAGGACCCGGGTTCAATTCCCTGGACTAACAAGGTGGCTCACAACCACCTATATCTCTAGTTCCAGGGGATCTGATACCTTCTTCTGGCCTTCATAGGCACACATACACATAAATAAATAACACAAATCTCTCTCTAAAAGCTTGTTTCCACTCATACTATGAATCTCAACGTTTTTAGTTTACTCTGTAGTTTGTTTACAGAATTACATTAAGCTGATAAACCAACCGTTGCTCAGAAGTCACGTGACCTGTGGTTGCTGCAGATCAGCAAGGCTTATGGGTGACAAAGGGAACTTGAACCTGTCACTCAGCCAGCCAAAGATTAGCAAGGGAAAAGCTACACCCATGCACTGTCCTACCTCTTCCCAAAATGTCACCCATCTTTAGGGACAGGCTGAGGGTATCCTCATGGCGTAGCAGCTCCCCTGAGGCTCCAGGCACACGTGAGAGGGTCTGTCCCAGCAGCTGCTGACGCTACTCTGCACACAGTGCTAGGCGATAAGGGCACAAGTGACAACCTGGGAAGGACACTTATGAAACAGAGCCGGTGCCATCAGGGACGAGCGCACCGCCCGGAGTATGCTGTGAGCTTGCCTGATTTTGCTGACGGCATCTGTGAATGAACGTGCATCGGGGTGTGCTTTTCCTGGTGAGCTTAAGCTGCAGTCGGCATCAGCCAAACCAAGGGCTGAGGTCAGGGGAGTCCAACCCAGTGGATCCAACGTCACTTGAGGCAAGGTCACTGGAGGATCTCCATGGTCCTGCTGGTGTTTGGGCACACCAGGGCAGTGCAAGGATGGACTCCTCCAATGGTGACTCTCCTGGGCCTCCTACACTGTTAGATGTATGGCTCAAGGACCCTGAGAGATCCCCCACTGAGTCCCTCAGGTAATGGGGAAGATTCTTCAACTGCCTTCAGCGAGTGAGACATTCCTGCGGCCACAAGCCCAGGGCACACAGCTTCCAACGCCACCTAGCATGCCCCACCATCTGCAGTAGGGACAGGACCATGGGAGCACAGGGAACTTCCTAAGGCGGGCGGCCACCAGCAGAGGCTACACTATGCCCTCACATGCATTTCAGACCTCAAGAGGGAAGGCAGCATTAACCACATGCCCAGATCTAGTCACTGGCTCCTTCTGGGGCACACGTCAGGCCCCCAGTCCCCCTCCCCATCCTAATCTGAGAAACACCAGGGCCAAGTCTTGGGGCTCCCTTTCAAAGGAGGGCTGGGTGAGCAGGGCTCCTGCCACTCGGCTCCCCTAGCCACCCCGAAGCGACGGAGCCAGGGTGCTCCTGGCTGATGTGTCAGGCCACCATTCAGGAAAAGGGAAGGACTTAAAACCTTCCACGGCTGGAAAGTTACACTCACCATGTGTTCTGACCACGCCACTGCCCACTTTCCCCACTTCCAATTCTCCCTCCATTTGAGTGTGTGTGTGTGCGCGCGCACGTGCACAATACGCATACATGTCTGTTCTACTTTGGGTGCATGTCTGATCTTGCATGTGGAGGTCTGAGGTTGAGGTTGGTAATATCCTTGATTGCCCTACCCCCTTATTTTCGGAGGCAGGGTCTATCTTTTAATCAAACCCAGAGCAAGCTGATATGGCTGGTCTTGCCAGCCGGCTTGCTCTGAGGACCCATCTCTGTGTTTGGGGGCTGGGATCCTGGGTGGGCTGCCATGCCCACCTGGAACTTCCATGGGTTCCGGGGATTCAAACTCAAGCAGTGAAACGTACTTTAACACACACCAAATCATGTCCCCACCCCCCACTCTGAGATCATTGGCTGGGAAATAAGGACAGTTAACCATACACCCATATTTTCACAGCCTGGGTGTTCACTATAGCTAGTGTGAGACAGCTTGTCACTGTTCACGGTGAAAGGATGTCCACCCACCCAAACAGCTCCTCAGATCTCAGCGGACAATCTGAACACCCAATAGCCTGCCTCCCTGGGGCCCCAAGGAACTTTCTTGAATGACAGAAACAGTCTCTCAATGGGCCACTGGATTTGTGGCTGCTTGTACCTCTCAGAACCCATCAGGCAGGAACCCGGAAATCTGTCAACTGGGTCATGTATGGACTGATCCTCAGTGTCTCCTGAGGAGCGACAAGGATGGCCAGCCCCATGCCGTCACCATCATGGATGACATGAACCTGGGAGACGCATACTGAATGCTGTAAAATGAAAAGTACTTTGCTTTCAAGCTATGAGTAGAATAGCCTGTCTTAAACTGTGCAGGGTTCACGGTTCCTGAGACAGGCTTGCTTCCAGAGCTCCACCCAGTGGCCGTGGATGGACTTGCTGTCGGTAGACTTCAAACCTCAGGCTGCACAAGTCAGGGGAGGAGCCCAGGAGCCAGGAGGGGGCATGCCAGGCAATTGCTTTCAACTTGCCAAGCCCAAGGCTCTCCCACAATGGCCTCAACCTCAGACAGTGTGGGCACCGGCTAAATATCCCGGAGCAATCCCACTGATGTCCGCCAGCTCCACTACAGAGTGGATTTACATGGAGAAACGCTGCTTTCTAAGCATGAAGTTGGGCTCCTACACACAACACTTATCCCATGATCCTTAGCAGATGTGGGTCTGGGGATGACAGTCGGTCTTTGCCACACCACGGCTAAGCTGAAGGAAATGGTTCTGGGATGTAGCATGGCTCCCAGAGGGATGGGGGTCCTGTCACCGTTTTCCCTCTGCTGTGGAGGATACCTGCAGCCAGGGCTGTTCTCTGGCAGCAGCCAGGGCTGTTCTCTGGCAGCAGCCAGGGCTGTTCTCTGGCAGCCTTCTTGCCCCAAAGGTCCCAAACTACAGTCTTCTGGAGCTCTGGAGGCAGGTCCTTGGCATTCTAGCCAGCAGGGGCTAAGACCCCACATGCTCCAGTGGTAAGGTATGGCTGTTCTGTGTGCAGGCTGTTCTGTGGGTGGGGCTTCCAGGTCACACCTGCTGTGGCAGACGCTGCAGTGGCTTCTTAGCAGGAGTCTTGTCTCAGGAACCTGGCACTCTGTCAGGTGTCCCCAGATTCCCCTTCACTGTGCCTTCAGGGAAGCCCAAGGAGCCTGGTCCTGCTAAGTGAACCTAGGTTATTCAGCTGTGGGTTCCCAAGTCCTGTGTATGAGATGCAGGCAGCCAGGATCTCCTCAGGACAAGGATCTCCTCAGTTCTTGGGCATCCCTGACACCCCCTTGGTCAGCCACATATACAGGTTCAGGTCTGAAACTATGTAAACAGGACACAGGCTCTCGGCGGACACAGGAAACTGCCTTGACTAGTCCCAAGACCAATGTGATGGTTTATATCAACCTGATAGGACCTGGACTCACCTATGAGACAAACCTCACATGTCGGTCAGAGACTTTCTAGACTGGGTTAACTGAAGCGGGACCCTCCCTAAATGCAGGCAGCTCCACTCCACAGGCTGGCATCCCAGGTAACAAAAAGGAGAAAGAGAACAAAGAGTATCAATATCCATCGCCCTCTGCTTCCTGACCACAGACACAGCGTGACCAGCAGCACCTTCTACATGCCTCTGCCTTTTCCACCATGATGGACGGTACCCTCTCAAACCAGGAGCCCCAGATCCACCTTCCCCTGAAGGTGCTTCCTGTCAGGCATTAGGACACAGCAATGAGAAAGTAGTTGATATAGTCAACGCAGCACAGGAGGGCCAGGCTGCTGCTGCGGGCCGCAGGAATCTATCATAAGAACTCAGCTGGTTATGGCAAAGCCACTACCTGAAGGGATCAAGGAATTCCTTCAGAGGAAGCCAAGTTCCAAGGAGCTTTTAGTGTTACTTGGCTTGTGTAATATATCAGCTATCTTCTCTTACGAAAATCATGTGTTGCTGCGGGCCACAGAAATATATCATAAGAACTCAGCTGGTTATGGCAAAGTCACTACCTGGAGGGATCAGGGAATTCCTCCAGAGGAAGCCAAATCCCAAGGAGTTTTTGGTGTTACTTGGCTTGTTATATATCAGCTGTCTTCTGTTATGAAAATCATGTGTGCCTTCATAGTTTTCCCAATTGACTTTCCCCTAAGAAGGACTAACAGTGTAGACTGATCACTCTCTGGACATACACATTCCAGGTATTTGGAGAACAGCCTCAGGAAAGGCTTTCTCTGGAACCAGTTATCTCCCTTAGCCACTTTTAAGGACTACAGGAAACACCACCCAGGTGGACGCCCAACTGCCAAAGACTAACAATGATAACAGCCCACCTGAAAGTCTCCTGACTTAAATTCCACAAGGAGACACCGCCCAGGGGGCGCCCAACTTTCAAGGACTAACAAGTGATAGCAGCCTACGTACAAGTCTCCTGACTTACAGTAAATTCACAAGAGGACGCCGCCTAGGCCAGGTGGACACTAAGTAATAGTTTTACACAATTTAGCTCAGACCCCTCCTTTCTTACAGCCTTACTAACTTTATAGACCTCTAACTACTTACCTAACCACTTCTAGGAATATTTAGATAAACTTCTGTGCTAACAGCTATGCTCAGCCAGAACTCCCAGTTCAAGCCTCCCTGTAATTATCATTATTGGTAGCATCTGGCCAGGTCCATCACCGGATGGAGGAAAGTACCTTATCAGAGATACCTCTGTACTCTCTAAGAACAGACTTAAGCATCCAGGCTACCTGTTTGAGAAGGCCTGGCGGATGTGCAAATTAAGCCTTACTTCCTCTTTTCCCAAACCTTACCTCCAGTTCCAGATCTCCCTTTAGCTATCACCAGAGGCATCTAGCTGTACACAGGTTGCCTAGAGATTGAGCACACTTTTCCCCACCCTGCAGTAACGGCAGACAGCTTGAACAGATAGGAGCCACAGGAAAAAAGAAGACAGTTTTATTTTCTCCCATTGACCTAGCAACTTATAGATTTTTAACATCCTTTACCAAACACATTTAAGGTTATAGTTGTGCACGTAAGATCCCTCTTCTTAGATGTTACCCATATTTAGCCTTTAGTTAATTCACTAGTCACTTCCCCTTTGGGTCACAAATGGTAATTAACAACTAGTGCCCCTCTTTGTAATTCTTATCAACCCTCCATTTGATCCTAATAGCGGACAATCACTGCCTGAGGAAGTTCAGGCTGAGTGTCCTGGGTGGAGGGGAGGATTGTGATTTTGGGGAGATATATAACTGTAAAGCAGAGGACAGGACGGGGAAGAGAGAAGAAAATGGAAGAACGAGATGGGTAAGAACTTGAGAGGAACAAGCTGAGATGGGGAAGAACTAGATTGAAGAGCTAAAAGAGAGGACTAGAGGAACGAGATGGAAGATGAGGAAGAGACAGATGGGGAAGAACAAGATGAGAAAGAGCCAGATGAGAGAGAAGGAGACGGGAGAGAAGCTGATGGGGGAAAGAACTAGATAGATGAGAACCTAGAAGGGACAGAACTAGATGAAGGAATTAAGATAGAACCTAGAGGGGACAGTAGATAAATATAGAGAGAAATCAGGCAAGAAAGGAGCTAGACATGAGAACAGAACTGAAGCTGAGTATAAAGGATGTTATGCCCGAGGAATTAAAGCGAATGGACCAAAGAACTCTGTGTGCGTAGACTGATTTACCGAACCTTAAAGATTCTCTGCTGGTTGATAGAGCCTTCCGCGGACCCTGGGAGGGGACTATCGAGGGGCTGGACCCCCATAGTCCTCGTTAATGTGTGCCTTTACAGTTTTCCCAATTGACTTTTCCCTAAGAAGGGCTAACAGTGTGGACTGATCACTCCCTGGACATACACATTCCAGGTATCTGGAGAACAGCCTCAGGAAAGGCTTTCTCTGGAATCAGCTATCTCCCTTAGCCACTTTCAAGGACTAGCAGTAATAACAGTCCACATGCTAGTTCCTGACTTAAGATAATTCCACAAGGAGACACCGCCTAGGTCAGGTGGACGTTAAGTGATAGCTTTACACAATTCAGCTCGGACCCTCCTTTCTTACAGCCTTACCAACTTTATAGACCGCTAACTCCTTACCTAACCACTTCTAGGAATATTTAGATAACCTTCTGCTCTGACAGCTATGCTCAGCCAGAACCCCAGTTTAAGCCTCCCTGTAATTATCATCATTGGCAACATCTGGCCAGGTCCATCTCCAGATGGAGGAAAGTACCTTATCAGAGATACCTTTGTATTCTCTAAGAACAGACTACACATTTGAGAAGGCCTGGCGGATGTGCCAATTAAGCTTAACTTCCTCCTTTCCCAAATCTTACCTCTAGTTCCAGATCTCCCTTTAACTAACACCAGAGGCATCTAGCTGTACACAGGTTGCCTAGCGACCGAGCACACTTTCCCCCACCCTGCAGAAAAAACGGCAGATAGCTTGGACAGATAGGAGCCACAGGAAAAAAGAAGACAGTTTTATTTTCTCCGACTGACCTAGCAACTTATAGATTCTTAACATTTTATACCAATCACGTTTAAGACTATAGTTGAGCACATAAGATCCCTCTTCTTAGATATTACCCAAATTTAGCCTTTAGTTAATTCATTTCCCCATTGGTCACTTCCCTTTGGGGTTGCAAATGGTAATTAACGGTTACTTGCCCCTCTATGTGATTCTTATCACCCCTCCGTTTGACCCTGGAAGCCTGGCTTTGCACTGCCAAGGGATGACTGCTTGTAAGTGTATATATCCCGGGACTCCCAGAGCACGGGAAGACAGAGAAGAAGATTTGGAAGAATAAATGACTAGACCAAGAGCTCTGTGTGCTGAGATTCTATTTCCCGAAAATAGTCCTCGCCATTCATAGTTTCTCTCCTGAACCCCTGGGACGTATGGTATTAAGGCTGGTCCTTCTAGAACTATACAAGAGGCTGTGACTACGCACACTCACACGATGCAGGCACAAATGCACACAAACATGCAGCCCCAAGGCAGCTCTCTCCGCACAGCAAGCTGAGGGTGGTGGGAAAGAGCCACAGGTGCAGGCACAACTCAGGACTGTGCTTGCCAAGGGCTCCGCATGCTTGGGCTCACACCATGGCTTCACTCTGAGACTGCTTGTACCTGACTCAGGCTACATGTCTGGGGCGGCCATGTGTTAGAGCCTCCCAGCCCACAGCTAGGGAGGTGTTAGAGCTTCTCAGCCCACAGCTAGGGAGGTGTTAGAGCTTCTCAGTCCACACCTAGGGAGGTGTTAGAGCCTCCCAGCCCACAGCTAAGGAGGTGTTAGAGCCTCCCAGCCCACAGCTAGGGAGGTGGACAGCAGAAAAATGATAGAGTAACCCCAAGTCCTTTCATTTAAGGAGGCAATGGTGAAGGGTGGTGTCCTAGTTAGGGTTACTATTATTGTGATGAAATGCCATAACCAAAAGCAATTTGGGAAGGAAAGGGTTTATTTGGCTTACACTTCTCCCACATCATAGGTCATTACTGAAGTTAGTCAAGACAGGAACTCAAGCAGGGAAGGAAGCTGGGGGTAGGAGCTGATGCAGAAGCCATGGAGGGAGCTGCTTACTGGCTTGTTCCCCATGGCCTACTCAGCCTGCTTTCTTATAGAACCTAGGACCACCTCCCACAATGGTCTGGGCCCTCCCCCTTCAATCATGAATTAAGGTAATGCTCTACAGGCTTGCTCACTGTCCAGTGTTATGGAGGCGTTTTCTCAACTGGGGTTTCCTTCTCTCAGATGATTCCAGCCTGTGTCAAGTAGACATAAAATTAGGCAGCACAGTGCCGGGCGGTGGTGGCGCACGCCTTTAATCCCAGCACTCAGGAGGCAGAGGCAGGCGGATCTCTGTGAGTTCGAGGCCAGTCTGGACTTCACAGAGAAACCCTATCTCAAAAAACAAAAACAAACAAACAAATCCCAAATTCAAAGCCAAATAAACAACAACAACAACAATTACTGGAGGCGTGGCTCAGTTGATAGAGGGCCTGCCTCGAATGCACAAAGCCAGGAGTTCCAACCCCAGCATAGCATGAACTAAGTGTGGTGGTACATACCTGTAACCCAGGACTTGTGAGCAGAGGCAGGGGGATCAGGAACTGAAGGTTACAGAGCCAGATGCCAGACTCAGATCTGTCTCAGTTCCTAGGAAGGGCCTGCAGCTGTCACTACAGAGCCGGTCAGAGGGTCACTTGGTAGTGTACTGGGGACACAACACCATGTGGACAGCACTCCCTTGGGTGGGACAGTCCACAGCACCTGTGAGAGAGCCACAGTGGCCCAGGATGGAGCCCAGGCCCAGTCTGCACGGCCTCACTAGCCCTAGATAGATAAGACACAGAATAACTGGAGCCCGTTAAGTGTGGGCGCTTGGACCAATGAGCCTGTTAAACAGCGTGTCCACGTCACTAAGTGAGGAAAGATGCCAGACAGTGAGCTGAGACACCAGAGACAGCTGGGGAGGAGGTGGGAAGCAGAGGTCAGGAGGAGTCAAGCCCAGCACAATGAGGACTGAGAGTCCACAACGGAGAATCACGTGGCACGAACCAAGACTGGACTCCCACCAACCTTTCAATCCTTGGTCTCAATTCTAGACGCCGTGTTCCTCTCCTGCTTTCCTATAGCCCTCACATGGAACAGGTTTCATACAGGTCACTCTGTGAACCTATTCCTCAGGACCCCTGGGCCGCCACATCCTGAAGACGACAGTCACAGGAGGCACTGGGCCCTCGCCTTAGTCAGCATGCCATAATATGGCAAGATGACCCTCCACCCCTCATCCGGCCTCTGGGCCACATACTGAGTCGCTACCATAGCCCCTCGATGCCAACACCCGATAACCATCAACTTTCCAAACTGCAGGGTCACCGCGTAAGGAAGGCACTGGAGAAGGGTCAAACGGGGTCTGTTCGCTACCGCCACTCTGCAGTCTTTCAGGGAGAAGCGCTGGCCGTGCGTCCTGGAGATGCTACAGAGCAGCTCAGTTGTGTGCTACCCCTGTCCATCCCCGTACAAGACAAACATTGTAGCAGCCTCAGGGCTCGAAGGAGGTGGAGTGAGCTACCAACTAGCTAGGAGATTTGACAATGTCCCTACCTGAGCCTGGTAATGGCACCCGCCTTGTGCATGCGCCCCAATAACCAAACTACCTGTTTTTGTTGTTGTTTTTTCATGTGTGCAGTGGTATTTTGCCTGCAGGTATGTCTGTGTAAGGGTGCCACATTCCCTGGAACTGGAGTTACAGACAGTCGTGAGCCACCATGTGGGTGCTGGGAATTGAACCCAGGTCCTCTGGAGGAACCTGCTGTCAGTGCTCTTAACGATTGAGCCATCTCTCCAGCCCCGAACTACATGTTTGAAACAGCAGAATTATAACACAAACCTCAAAAAAAGATGGGCTTGAAATGTAAAGACCTGGCAAAGTTGAGAGGATCAGAAAAGTCACCACTGTTGACACAGTATGAATGACACTGAGCAGCTGTCTGCTCTGTCCCTGGGCTTCGTCTCTTTTGAAGGGGAAGCATAAGGTGCATGGCCTTTTGTGTCCCGCTTGTCCTGAGTGTGATGTCTCAAAGGGCCTCCGACTGCAGTGTGTCAGAACTTCATTTCTCTTCATTTGACATGATGTCTGACTGTAGACAGATGTGTGTGCTGTTTTGGTTGCTTCCACCACCTGATGGTGTGAATGGTCTTTGTGAGAAGGAGGGCCGTCCTGTGACATGCTCCCCGGCCCCAGCTCCCAGCACAGTACAGAGGACCCACAGCTGTGCAAACGGAGAAGCCTGGGGACACCTTGCTGCCCAGACTATTGCGGCCTATGGCCAGGTGATCACAGCAGGAGTGACATCCAAGCGTATCCCTGCCAGGCATGCTGACACACACCTTCAGTCCCAGCTCTCAGTAGCAGAGACAGGTGTGTCTGTGAGTCTGAAGCCAACCCGGTCTATATGGTGAGTTCCAGGTCAGCCAGCGCTACACAGTGAGAAGCTATCTCAAAAACAAGATCAACCAATTAAACAAAAACTAAGGGGTATCCTCAGAGAGGTGACAGGGAGGAAGGAAGCCACTATGCTCATCACAGGCTCAGTCATCATTAACAAATGATGGGAGTGGGGAGGGGAAAGCCAGGGTGGAGGCAGCCAAAGCCTCCCAGCTAATGGGAAACCACAGATGGCAGGGAACACAGAGGAAGGAAGCCACATCTGCCCACTGCCCTTCCCTCCTTACGCAAGCCTTCAGTTTCCTTCCCCCTTCCTACACAGCAGAGACGCTGCCCGGGGTGTTGGGGCCCCCAGTGGGCCAGGGCTGCAGGCTGTAAGGGTTCCAAGCAAAGCAGCATGAAGGCACAATCTGGGGCCACGTCTTCCTGGATTCCCAGGGCAGTGTGAACATGCAATCCGGGGCCACATCTTCCTGAATTCTGAGTTCCCACGGTGGCATGTGCACGCAATCCAGGGGCCACATCTCCTTGAACGCTTACGGCAGCATGAACATGCAATCTGGGGCCACATCGCCCTGACTTCTACAGCCAGGTCAGAGCAAAAGTTCAGACCAGCACTTTGGGGGCTGACAGCCCACATCCAGGAAATTGAAAGCTTAGGCAGGGGTCACAAGCTGAAGAAGTCCTTGTGATACCTGGTCCTGAGCTGGGACGGATGTTTGACTGGGAGGTGGTTTGTGGTCGGGGGCGGGGAGGGGGGCTGTAACAGCCATGGGAACCAGTTTAGCCAGCACTGCCAGGGGAGCCACAACTACTGGCTTTCCTGTCACACTTCTGGGGATGTCAGCTCACCCAAAAGGCAACCCGAGCATGGGCGCTATCATCACTCATCTCACAGGAGGAAACTGAGGCCTGGGGCCGGGGTGCCTGCCTCCAAAGATCACACACCAGTGAATGCAGAAAGAGAGAGAGAGAGAGCAGCCACCACAGTTCCGTTGCCCCACACCTGTGCCCTCAGCCTGAGGACCCAGCACGGCTCAGGAAGGAAGCACAGGATTGGAGGACACGCAGGGCCCTCCCATGGTGCAGAGGCTTGGTGGGAGGCGTCTGCGCCCTGCAGCCTGCTCTCCAGTCCCACCGGTGAGACTCCAGTGCCTAAGCTGCTGACACTGAGGCAGGCCGCTCACTACCTCACTTCCCACTACCTCACTTCCGCTCAGGCTGAGCTGCAGGGCCTCCAGTCCACTGCCTGTCCCCAGAGGCTCCTCCCACTGGGCCCCGAGGTGCCCAGTGACAAGCAGAAGATGCCTCCAGAAGAAGACTGACAACACAGGGCTGTCCCTTCACCAGGGGACAGGGTATGTGACAGGCAGAGGGCACAGCGGCAGGCTTCAGAGCAGAGTGTGTGCTCCCCTTACCAGCAGGTAAGAGTCCCCACCCGACCTCCACGCCCTGCCCAGGCCCTCCCTATGCCCTGCCCAGTCCCCAGGGGAGGGCCCAGGCATTAGGACTTTGGGACAAGGCCCAAGTGAGAGGCTGGAGAGTGAGCCACGTGCCTCTCGAGGCCGCATCCTCTCATCGAAGCCTGACAGGCAAGGGGCACCGGGAAGGGCCAGAGGTCACTTAGGGACCATTCTTGGGAGGGATACAATAGAGTTTTGCAGAATTGTCAAAACACAACCAGTGGCCACACAGAGAATTGGGGTCAAATACGGAAGTACCAGAGGCAACCCCAAGACAAAGCAGTGGAGAGTGGCCCTTTGTAGCCCCACCAGCCTTAGAGTCCATGAGCTGAATCTGCCATTCTGAACTCACGGCCAGGAGGCTGACACGGCAATGTGGGTTGAGAGATGCCTTCCTTCACCACACATCAGGCAGAAAGGGGGCAAGAGAGGGTGCAGTGAGTGTCCTGGAGGAGGGAGGCCACTGGGAAGAAGCCTCCTCAGCCATTAGGGTCTCCTCAGACTTCTCTCCCGCTAGAGTCAGATTCCTCCTTCCTGGGGCAGTATCCTGGCAGCATCCAGGGCTGAAAATGCACTCCGGAGGAATCCGGGTCCCCAGTTAGTGGCTTTCTAACCCCCCTCGAGTCAGATAGCAGTGGGCCCCAGGAACTACCCAGAGGCCCAGGCTGACAGTGCTGGGATGGCTCTCCCACAGCACTCAGGAGGCTGAAGGAAGTGTCGGAGACCAGCGCCACAGGGCAGCCTGGGGCTGACGCCACGTCACCAGCCTGCAACATGAAGTAAGCTGCAGACGTGTGCATGCACAGGGGTGGGGTGCAGGTGAAGACCACTGCATTTCAAGACTTTAAAGTGTGCCCAAGAATGTTTACCTCCATCCGGCTGAGGCTCTCCCTCCAGAACTCGGTGCCTCCGCTTTGTGCTCCTCCCAGCCAGCGTCATGGCATCCCGGGCAAGGCCTGGCGGAAAGGATGCTGGACACCAGCAAGCTGACGTGCTTTCTGGCATCATGTCCAGGCAGAGCCCCACTCCATGCAGCCCCAAGATGCAGCTCTGGCCATCGGTGTGCAGGGTACCAAGGGGTACCCGTGTCACCTGCCATCCAGGCTGGAGTATTTACTGTCCTGAGTCACTCTGTGTAAGGGACAGAGGGGCCAGACCCTCATCCATATGGCAAGGTTCCAGGAGCTGGTCTGCTCTGGTTGGGAGAACTTTTCCTGGCTGGGTGGGGCTCCAGCTCTTATTTTAGGTTGCAAATGTCTTTGCCTTCTGGGAGGGACCTTCTGTGAGTGGCCAGCACACTTCTGCAAGAAAGCTCTGGAAACCCTCAGACTCACACACACGTCACTCCTCCACCTCAGAGATAGGTCCATTTGGATTCTTCTAGGTCACATGGTCCAACCATAGCCCGCTTAAACACAGTGTGTGGTTTGGATGACTCCAGGCCAAATCCTGTTTTTCCTTAGGAACCGTGGGTGTCTGTGCCAGTCTGTCTTTGGCAAGTGTTGAGCAATGGAAGGAAGGCTGGATGAACAGAGAACATGCCCCAGCCTCACAGCAGCCCCCGACAGCTGAGGGAGCCTTGTGTGGACCCTAGGGCCTGGCACAGGTGAGCACTTTTTATTTTTATGTCCTGGGGAGATAGCAGCCCTGCCCATCCAGTTTGTCCTCCTGCCTCGGACTTACCAGTGAATGTGCCCAGGAGCCATTTCTGGCTGTGGGAAGTTTCTGAAAACCAATTTCTTTAGGGTACAGGTCAGTTCCGTTAAGTAAAAGAAAATTCTAGACTTTGGTATGGCGATCCAGCGTCTTCCTGAAGGAAGGGTTCAGGGCGGCTCTGGTCAGCTCCCACATGAAATGGGAAGGCCGAGGATGGTGAGAAAGCACAGCCAACGTAGGCAGGGCTGTCAGGCTAATCACTACGGGAGGACTTTCATGGGGGGGGGGAGTGGCAGAACATAAAGACTGTTCTGTAGGAGGCACATCTGGAATGCTTGACATAAAGACTGTTCTGTAGTGGGCACATCTGGAATGTGTGCTTGCATGGGGCAGGAAACCTGAAAACAGAGAAGTCTTTTGGGTTGACTGCAGCAGGGTGAGGTGGAAACGCAGACAGCGGGAACGGGCAGGGCTGGGAGGGAGCCACTGGAAACCGGGCGATCAGGCCTACCACCTCTGCACAAGGCGGGCTTTGTACTCAGACGGGTTAGCACTATGCTCCGGACACGTGTCCCTGTGAGCCACTTCCTAAGACCTCCATGAAGGTTCTCCCAGGGGTGCTCTGCAGTGCCTCCTTGGGGCCGGTTAGTGGACCCAAGACCACAGCCTTGAAGGAGAACTTGCCTCATCACCTCCCAGCAGACACATGGGGACACAGGCTCACTGGGCCCCAGAGACAAATACCCACTCCTTCGGAAGCGGCAGGAGGCGTAGAGTCTTTGCTCTTTCTGGAGAAATTAGCTGACGCAAGCCAAGCACCCCACTACCCTCCTAGCTCCTCTTTTGGGGCTCACCTGCTTGTCTCTGGCTGGCCAGAGTTTCCTCCTGCTCACACCCAGCTCAGGCCATCAAGACCGAGAATAAACAGCTGGTCAAAAGAGCCGGAAGACCTGTAGTTGGAGGAAGGATCGACGGGGAGGTGCCACGGAGGGCAGGCTGCAGAGAGAAGCCATCATTTTTACTCAGAAGCCCTTGCCTGACTCCTTTGCCGTCACTGCTGGGGTACCAGATACTGCAGAGCGAGGGCAGGAAAGGATCTGAGCTTTGCCCCCCTCCCCCCGGAGCCCGCCACTGTAGTATGAAGACACCCTCCTCAGTGGCTGTGTACATCCTCACAGAACGCCAAACACCTCCTGGCGACCCCTGAACTGCTTCAGCTCCGGCCTCCCTCCAGGCAGTCCAACACAGGAAGGCTCAATCTCTTGGCTGGTATCTGGGGCAAATCCTGCTTTCGGGGAAACTCGGGATCACCCACTCTAGCCACAGGCATCGTAGCCACAGGCATCGTGCGGGTTTCTACTCAGCGGCCGAGTAGCTGTTTGAGCTACTGGATCTCAGGACAGCAGAGGGCCGGCCTCAGGTGGCACCTGGTGACAGGGACGGTTGGCTCTAGTGCTGAGGGCCAGTACCACCAGTCCTGAACAGGAATTTAAAGGCCAGCTTGCTCCTCAGCTCTCCCCAAGCTCAGCTGAGTGGGAAAGGTCACACACAGCCATGTGTAAGGCAGAAGAAGGGTGGCAGACAACCAGCAAATGCAGAAACCTCCCAAGATCCTGGTCTCACCCTCTCTGGTCCATCCCTCCGCTCCCATCTCTGCTGTTCACGGAGGGGAAGCTGAGAAAACGCAGGCCTTCAATAACCAGAGTGCGCTCTCTGAATACGCTGCCAGGGAAGGAGCGTGCTAGGGTTCCTGAAAAGAGGGGGAGGCGTCTGCACAGGAAGGGTCCGCCTTCTTACCCACAGGCCCATGGAGCTTCCATTCTGCAGGAAGCAGGAAGCCTGTGTGCGGCCAGGCAGGTCTGCCCAGCTGGGCCACTGGTCACTGGACTGGAGTGCCCGTCTGGCTCACAGCATATGGGGACCAGGAGGAGGACTGAAGCTCCTAGAGGCCAGGGTCTGTGTGTACGTGTGCATGTGTACACACAGTTTACATTGGTGTGCCCAAGTGTATTCATGTGTGCTTGTTTGTAAAGATGTGCCTGTGTGTGCACACACATCTACATGTCAGGGTGTGTCTGGTATAGGCATGTTTGTGTTTTGGTGTATCCAGATGCCAATCTACCTATGTGTGTGCACATGCATACTTGTGTGTTGGTGTGTGCCTGGCTATACACACATGTGCATGCATGTTTGCATGTTCGTGTGCCTCTCGTATACACACATGCACACACATCTACCTGAGACAAAAGGCACATGTACCTTATCTGCAAGATTTGAAAAAGAAAACAGGAAACTGCTTTTATCTTTATCTTAATGAAGGCAATTTTCTCAATTCCTTAAAAGAAAAAATATAGAAACAGATAGCCTTGGGATCGAAAGGACAATAATCAAGGACAGACAGACAGGCCTGCGCTGTCCATTGTGACAGCCATTAAGTCCCTCACTGCCCTTCCAGAACCCATGGGCTGGGGGGGTCAGAGGCTGGTGGTCCCTATCTGGCCCTACACACCACCATGATGTCAGTCCAAGCTCCCCCAGGGTCACACCTCTGTGCAGAGGGTGGCCTGGGGGCTGGAGTCCTCGAGCCATGTATTTGAAGCAGACACAGTGACTCACCAGCAGGTCCGCCCCAGTCTGCAGGGCAGGAGACGGGGATGGAAACATTTACAGAGCCAAGGCCAGAGGTGCTAGAGTGGCTAAGTCCTGCCAGAAGGAGGAGACAGCTGAGGGACGGGGGGGGAGGTGGGGCCTGCAGGGCGGAGCAGTGGATCACGCACAGGAACCCATCTCCCAGGGCAGCTCCGGCTTTCCATGCACCAGCTCTGGACTCAGCTCCCCAACCCACTGTCCACCCTGTTCTGAAGTCTCACACACCGTGTTCCCAGGCCTCCCGTGGCCTTGGCTGGCAGTCTGTGGGGCATCACAGCAAACCTATGATCCCTCAAAGACTCACTCTTGAGACTGATGCCACTGTGGGGGTAGAGGGGGAGCCAGCAAATCCTTACGTGGCCTGTGCCTCCACCTAGGATGCCGAGGCCACCTCACCCGAGGTACCACACACATATAAGGCCAGCCATGCTACCTGTGGGTCACACAATAGAATCTCACACATTTACGCTACATACGTGCAGAACTTGTGAGCCCTGCTGGAAAGATCTGCAAGTGTGGCTTGGAAGGGTCTGTAAGAGCATCGCTCCCGTGCGGGAAGGGCTTGGGAAGCGTTCTCATGGCCTTTGGAAAATGCCCTGTACTGTACCCACCCCCCGTCTCCCCACCTAAGCAGCGCTGCGTAAGCGAGGGGGCCACACTTACAGGAACCATTCTGAAGGGCTATTTACAGAGTGGCGGCCAAGAACCACAGTAGGAACACAGCATTCTCAGACGCTAGCCTTGGGGAGCTCCCAAGAGACACACAGCTGACCCTGGCAGCCCTTCTGCAGGGCTCTGGAGGCCCGGGGTTCTCAGCCTGAAATGCATCCGTGGAGTGTCTGTCCCTCTTCGGTGGCATTCTAGAGCCTCTAAGAAGCTAGACTGGGTTGTGCTAAGAGAGTGGGACGGTGCAGCTACCCTGGAAGATCGGCAGCCTCGTCTGACCTGGTTAGTCACATCACTCTCAGATCTGTGCCCCAGAAAAAAAGAAAGTGTTGGCACTGGAGGGCTGAGAGCAGCTGTGTAAGAGTGACTGCCTGACACTGTCCGGACCTCTAAGTGACAGGGAGAAACTACTAGTGGGCCAGGCAGTGACAACCAGGACACAGGGGGCAGGCGCCTCGTGTGCACAAGAAGCAAGACCCGAAGGCTCCACACAGAGCCCTACCGCGTGCTAATCTGGAAATGTCCAAGTTGCACGACATAAAGCAGGCAAATGGCTGCTGGGGCTGGGTGCCAAGGGCGATCAGTGAGGGAGCTGTGTCGGGCGAGGGCCGTGACCAGATCCAAGGTGGTGCCTGCCAAGAAGTGTGTCACTTCTACGAGTTCTTTAAAATTATCTCAGCCAAACTAGGCTCAGATCTCGTGGTATTAACCCCCAGGCCGACCCAGGCAAATTAAAGCAGGCATAGCTGCCCTGCTGCACATATGAACTAAGGTTCAAGTGCATCATCGGAGACAAGCACTCCAGAGCACCAGTGTGCAGCGTTATCCAGTGAAAGGATGCTGGGAGCCAAGCTCAGGCTGGCTCCCCTGTGTAGCCCTGCTGCCTCTCTCACACTCTTCCCGTCCAGCTTGGGGTGGACTGGAGGAAGGGGAGTTGAGGAACGGCCAAGGCTACAGAGTGCCCGGAGAGGGGCAGACGGCTGGGTAGAGAAGAGTGGTTTGTGGGAGATTTGGCAGCAGAGGGCTCCAGTGGCCATGTCACAGAGAATATGTTGGTCAAGGGGCCAGGTGGTCCCGTGGACAGACGAGGTGCTGGCGAGGTCTGGAAGCATGTGACCCTGGGCTCCCAAGAAGGAAGGGCTAGACCCTCCTGACCTTAACAAAGACAGGGCTGCAGAGGTAGCGGGGCATTAAGGTCTACAGGGGGCGCTGTGCACAGGGAAGTCACACTGCACGAAGTAGACGGCTCTTGGCCACTCCTTCCCTAGCTGGCCTCTGCAGGACAGGACCGGGGAGCTCTTAGGGCCAGGGAAAGAGACCAGTTCACCCAGTCTGCATGAGTGCCCACTCTCAAGGGACCAAAGCACATGACGACGGCACTTCTGTGAACCCCTCAACTTGAGCAGGCCAGGTACAGGAAGCAGAGCCCCCCGGTGTGGCTGCGTGACACCAGTGTCCACCTCTCAGGAATCCATCCTTTCCTCTCCCATTCCCGGCTGGGAAAGGATACTGGTGCCCAGTACATACTGGTACAACAGTTCCTAGTTGGAATGCTGAGACCAACTGAGGTGATGAAGAACTGAGGTGATGAAGCCCACTCTGTGTGGGCCCAGATGATGCTAGAACATTCGGGACCTGAGTGAGGCCCCTCCACCCTGGGTGACAGCCTGCAGGCTCCTTCCTCTGGACTAAAGCACAGGGTCTCACAGGACCAAGTGCAGGCTGGACCATACTGGTCCACCGGCTGAGAACCAGAGGCAGGCCATAGCTAGACAGAGGCAGAGCTTACTGTTGCCAGCCAGAAGGGCCTAGGTGATGGATGGCTGCAGACAGTACCCAGGAGCACACCGCACACCCGAGGCATGGAGTGGCTGCAGGGATACATCAGATGTCTGCCCCCCAGCTCTGCTTCCTGACCGTGGTCAGAGATCACAAGACAACTTCCCATTCCACCTGACAAGACAGACTTCAAATTGCTTCCTCCCGAGCCGGCCATGACTCTTCATTTCCACACCGCTGGCTCTGTAAGCACTGGCAGCTGGAAGCCATCACAGCCACTGCTGTGTCTTTTCAGACTGAAAGAGATAGATACGATGAGGGGCCCGCGGGCCCATGGGGAGTAGCAGTGGCTGGTCAGCGGCGGCACCGCAAACATCCGAACACACCTCAGACTCATCAAAGTCAAGTCCAGGATGGCATCACAGGGCTAAGCATGGTCACCTTCCTGCTGCTCAGGACACCCAGAGAGAACTGTCCTCCAGGTCTGAGGGATGACGGGGTGAACAGGACAGCAACATACAGTGGTGAGCTGATGACCAGGGCAGGATCCTTAAGTCCAGAACCCAAGAGGCTTGTGGACAGACAGAGGCTGGCCCGGACTCCTGAGTCTATAATAGCATGCATTGTGAAATGCTCAAAATTAGTTTAAAAACAAAACAAACAAACAAACAAAAAACATTTGTAGGGGCTGGAGAGATGGCCTGGTGGTTTAAGAGCACTGGTTGTTCTTCCAGAAGACCTTGGTTCAATTCCCAGCACCTACATGGTGGCTCAACATTGTCTGTAACTTCAGTCCCAGAGGATCCGACATCCTCTTCTGACCTCAGTGGGCACCAAGTATGCATATAGTACCCAGACATACATACAGGCAAAACAACCATGCACATAAAATGAAAATAACAATCATTCAAAAACTTAAATGATAACAAATTATAAAAACAAAGAACTTGGGGCTGGCTCAGTGGTGGAGAGTTCTTGCTACTTTTCAGAGGCCCCAAATAACCCCAGTTCCACGAGATCAACACCATCCCCTCATTCTGGTCTCCTCAGGCACCTGCAAACACACACACACACACGCACACGCACACGCACGCGTAAAGCATTCCCAGGTGTGTGCACTCCTGCCTTTAAGTGCATGCCGGGAGAAGACCCACTTGCCCTTCTCCATCCCCTCTACCCTGCCCATGCCCCTTTCCTGTCTCATGTCCCTGGTCAGTGTGCAAGTGTACACTGTGTGCAAGTGAAGCAGTCTCTCCCTCCATGTTTCCTATGTACAACCACTGCTGTAGCCTTTGGTTTTGTTATTGTAGAAACACAGGTTCTTTATATATCATGTGGCGGCAAGCAGCAGGCATCTTGGACCATAAGCGTGAAACAGGAAGAAAGAGCAGGCGAACTGGAAGTGTGGCTGGGCTCTGTACCCTCGCGAGTGCTCTCAGCCGAGCCCTAACTCCTAAACCTCCTCAAACAGCGCCACCAACTGGGGGCCAAGGATTCAGATACCTGAGCCTCCACCTCATTCAAAACACCAGGGAGACACAAAACCTCAGTCTGGGTGCAGAGCAGGCACATCACCAAGTGCGCGGCAAGCTCCGGGGAGCTCAGAAAACAGGCAGGTTGTTACTACTGGGGGGAAGCTGGCTGGTTATAGCCATCCTCTATTTCAGTCGCACATCAGTAAACTGTAGTCACACTGTGTGCATGAACCAGCCCAGGCCAACACATACACACACACACACACACACACGCACACGCACACGCACACGCACACGCACACCCACACACCCAGACATGTGGCCCATCTTCAGAGCAAACAAAAGCTGGCTCTGGAGCTAGGCCAGCCTTCAGGAGTCCCATTAAAATTATGGCTGCAGTTTTATCACCCTCAATTTCCTTTGAATAAACAGCAATACTATTTCCTAGCCTCCACTACTATTCAGTTACATTTTAGAGGGAGGAAGGGAAACAGAGGGTATGGAAACAAAATTATTTTATTTACCAAAGATGGGCTGGCAGGGCACTGGGGCTGCCAGTGTCCATATTTAAAGCCCTGCCCAGGAATTTACCGCAACTAAGTGATTTCTGGCCAATGGGGCAGGAGGCCTGGCTACCCCAGGGAGCTCCCACCATATCCCAGCCTCTGCAACATGGCACCCCAGTTCCTAGAATATCTCAGTCTCAGGTGCAAAGGCATGCCTGTCCCAGCAATGGCAACCAGCGCTGGTGACTCAGTGCCCTAAAACCCTGTTCCCGGGAAGCTGCCAGCTGAACCCTTCATGGGAAGCAAGCCACTGCCAAGAGCCACGCTCAGAGGCCACTGTTCGCTGCGGAGCAACAGTGGGAGTCCTTGTGGGTCAGCAGTGAGGGTGCCTGGGGCTTCTCTTGACTCATCCTGGACCTCTTAGCACCAGGCTTGCTGGAGACTCTGAGCCCTTGCTCTTGACACCAGCCTGGGCCCTGACATCCTTCCTCCAGTCACAGAGGCTGGCCCTAGGCTCCCTCGGGAAAGCCCGGCCCTTGTGTAGCGCAGGCGTCCTTCACTGGGCCAGCCATGTGGCCACACAGCATGTGCTTCTGTTTCAGGTCCGACAGCTCTCCTGAAGATGGACCGTCACAACATGTCCTGGATCCGCTACCCTAGCCATGTGTCCCCAGCTGTGGAGGACGTCATTGCAGCACAGACCGTCATTTCTAGGTTCGTGCAGGTGTATGTAGCAGTGTTTGTCCCGCTGGGCCTGGTGTCGGGGCTCTTCAGTCTCATCGTGTTCATCCAGGACCGCACTAGGCTGGGGGTTCTGGACAGGCTCCTTGCAGGCCTCACAGTCACTGGCATCTTTGCGACTCTACTGTCCCTCAATGCTGCTGGCCGGCCTGATTACGTGTCCACGACCAACCTGGGCTGTGGGGCGCTCTCATTCTTCTCCAACGTCTGCTACTTTACAGCTCAGTACCTGCAGGGGGCCATGCTCGTCCTATCTCTTCTGCCGGGATCTTCAGGCTACCAGCTCTTGGCGAGGCCTGTGGCAAGCCTAGCTGCCATCGGGGCCTGTGCTGTGTGTAGCTCGCTCATCGTGGTGTCCCTGCTGGGCACATCTGGGGAGCTGCACACAACCACCCTGTGCCAGGTGGATCCACTGACTGCATGGCCGGAATACGAGATTGTCAAGTTCAGCCTAGGCTTCGTATTTGCCTCAAGCTTCCAGATGGTTCTCTTCCTCCTGTATGCTACACAGCCAGCCTGGCGGGTGGCTCCTGCTCCGAAGGACACAGCCTCTGGGCGCTGGGTGGTACTGGCTGTGGCTCTCAACATGTTTGCCTGTAGACTCTTCTATAATGCCATCCTCCTGCATCGGGCCCAGCTGAAGCTTTGGAAGGATGTGGGCTCCCCCAGAGATGAGCTGTTCATGAACCTCGCAGAGCTGGCCCTGTCTGTAGAGAGCTGCATCAACTTGGTGGCCACCCTCCTCCTCCACCCACGGTGCAGGCTCAGGTTGCTGGGCCTCCACGAACGCCTCACACAGAGATGTAGGCGGGGAGCGGACAACAGCATGCCCTTGAACAGAATAGGGGGCTAGACAGGGCCTGCCTGCTGGCACAAGCCACACTCCTTCCTGGTGTTCAGGGAAGAGTGCCTTTCTAGGGAGCCTGGGCAGGGTTCACATGGTCTGGATAGTGTTTAACAAACACGAGCTTGCCTTCGGTCACCTCGGCCTATGCAAAACAAGACAGTTTCTCTTTTCAAATCAACAGACGCACCTTGAGGAACACTGAGTCAAGGACACAAAGGCATGGGTACAGAGGCTGACCAGAGACCATGGGTCTGCTGGAGGGTGTCCTGACTATAATGGCCATGTGTGCCTGCTGGCTGCCATCCTCCATTCCATAGCCCAGGCCGATGATACAGGAAGGGCACTGTGGAAATAAACAGTGCATAACTTGTTTCTTTCTTTTTTAAATAATGTGTGCACTGGTGTTTGCTTGCATCTATGTCTGTGTGAGGGTGTCAGATTCCTTGGAACTGGAGTTACAGACAGTTGTGAGCTGCCATGTGAGTGCTGGGAATTGAACCTGGGTCCTCTGGAAGAACAGCCGGTGCTCTTAACCACTGAGCCATCTCTCCAGTCCCACAGGCTCTCGTTTTAAGTCAGGCTGTAAATCAGAAAAGCCCGCTTTAGCTGGAGTTGTGCTCACTTGGTGGCATGCTGCCTGGCATTGAAGAAGCCCTGGGTTCCATCCCCAGCACTGCGTGCACCTGGCGTGGTGTTGTATACACACACACACACACACACAACTTCGGGCAGGGTGTGATGGCACACCTCTATAATCCTAGCCTTCAGGTGGTTGAATCAGGAGGCTCAGATGTTCAAAGTCAGCTAGGTATACATGAATGAGACCCACACAAAACAAAGGGCTCCACTTTTTTGTTTCTTGAGACAGGATCTCACTACATACAGCCTAGGCTGGTCTTGACTCCTGATCCTCCTGCCTCGGCCTCCTGCATGCTGGGACTCCACGCCTGCATCACCGCACCTGGCTACTTACGTACTCGATAGCTACGTGACATTCTGCTCCTAGGTAGCTGTTGCCATAGCTTTCAACTGCCAGAGAATTCCTGACATCTGCCTCACTGGGGCTAGAGAGATGGCTCAGCAGTCAAAAGTGCACCGTGTTCTTGCAGAGGCCCTGAGTCAGTTCCCAGGAGCCACAGCAGGAGCCTCACGGGTGCCTGTCCTCCATCTCCAGGGGGATCCAATGCTGTCGTCCACGGGCACCTGTACTCACATGCACGTAAACTCCCCCAACACATACATAATCTAAAGAATGCAAATAAGTCTTTAAAAAAAATCTGTCATCACAGCTGGAGCATTGAGATTATCGCCATAAGTGGAGGGTCACTGAAACAGCTGGTTTCCATCCAGCGACAACGGTGTCACACAGGGCTGTGCTGCCACACCGAGATCTGGCAGGTACCCAGCACCGTAGCTGCTGAGAGCTCCAGCATATCCAATGTTGGAAGCCTGGTCACCAGTGTGGTTCCCTCGGGGATCTTTAAGAGGGGAGCCCAGTGGCTTCTTTCTGGCTTCCTGTCTCAACATGTGATCTCTATGTCCAGAGTGCTCTCACCACCAGCTCCTCCCACCATGATCCCATCAGCTCCTCCCACGATCCCATCCATCCCATCACGATCCCATCAGCTCCCCCCAACCCCAATTTATCTGCTCCCGCCAGGATTCCTTCAGCTCCCACCACGCCAGCCATAGTTCCATCTGCCCCTGCTAGGATTCCATCCACTACGATCAAGAACAGGAAGGGCTTCGCAGAGACTAAATTGGCAGGGCTCCCTCATCTTGGATTTCTAACCTCTGAAAATGAGCTACAAAGAATCCCCTTCTTCATGAAGTACTCAGCCTCAGCTGTGCTATCACAGCAATGAAAAACTGACTAAACACCCGAATTCCAAGACATGTCTGTCCTCGGGCCGGGGAAGGTACTAACTAGCCCTCTGGCAGCTCTGGGATTGGCTCAGCACACAGCCAGCCATCGGCTGCCCCGGGCCAGCCTTGTACACCCTCACTCCACTCCCGTTCAATGTAGCCAGAGCTGAGCTGACTACCAAGCAGGTTCTGGGGTGCTCTCTCCATTGTGGTTCCCTATTCTCTAAGTACCATATCCCAACAACAACGACTCGCTCACCCTTCCGGGAATCCAGTCTCTGTCCCTCCACTGATTCCCCCTGTCCTGCTAGGCTCAGAGCTCCTTCCTGTGCTGTGGACCAGAGGATGTCTCAGGAAAGAGGCTGGTGAGTGCAGGCCATCCCCCCAGCAGGACCAAATTCTGCACAGCGGGTCCTTCTGGTATCAAGATAGTCATTCCCTGCATTTGGCCGTTTTTAGTGGTTCATGGTCAGTTCCCTCACGTTCACACTCACGGCAGATGTGGAAGTTGCTAAGTTAATTTATAAATGCCTGCCACGATGGATGCCCACAGCACGTGGCTCAGAAGAGAGGTGGCAAAAAAAACCTCCGTGTGCTCAGGCTACTGGGAGCAGTGGGTCCCAGGGCAGGAGCAGGGAGCAGGACAAGCTGAGGCTCTCAACTCTCTGAGCTCCTCAGCATTCCGGGCAAGGTGTATATTTAGAAATCTGACCACAAAGCCTGAGCCTGCATCGATCGGTAGCTCTCAAATGGGATCCTGGTCTTTCAGCTGTAGTGTGCAGACCAGAAGACAACCTCGTGTCATTTCTCAGGAAGCAGCCACCTTCCTTTCTTTCTTTATTTTCTGCATAAGGGTGTTTTGCCTGCATGTGTGGCCGTGCAACACATGTGTGCAGTACTTAAGGAGGCCAGAAGAGGGCACTGGCTCCGCAGAACAGCAGATGGCTGTGTGAGGCCACGTGGGTGCTGGGAGTTGAACCTGGGTTCCCTGAAAGAGCAGCCAGTGCTCTTAACCGCTGATCCATTGCTCCAGCCCACTCCCCCTTTCCCCTTTGGCCCCTGGAATTAGCCTATTAGACTAGACTGGTTGCCCAGGGAGTCCCAGGGATCCACTGTCTGTGCCGCCTCAGCACTACAACTATAAGCCTTGACTTTAAAAAGTTCCAGGGGAAGCAACGCCTTCTTCTGGCTGCCTCAGGTACTGCACACATGTGATGCACAGTAGCCATGCATGAAGCAAAACACCCAGCCACACCTGATTTTTGTGCATGGGTTCTGGGGTTTTCCTTGCAAGTACTGACTGCGCTCTCTCCCTGGACCTGGACCTTTGTACTTCAAAAGGGCAGTAAGCTGGGTGTGGTGGTGCATGTCTATGATCCCAGCACTCAGTAGGCTCAGCAAAAAGGATCGTGATTCCAAGACCAGACCAGCCTGGGCTACATATGGAGACCTTGTCTTAAGTACAAATCAAATAACAGCAGCAAGAACAACAAAAATGGAGCAGAAGGGGGCAAAAATGAAAACCACTGAGATCTGATGATTAGGGGAGGGGCTCCGGGGACTAGGGGAGGGGCTCCGGGGACTAGGGGAGGGGCTCCGGGGACTAGGGGAGGGGCTCCGGGGACTAGGGGAGGGGCTCCGGGGATTAGGGGAGGGCTCCGGGGACTAGGGGAGGGGCTCTGGGGATTAGGGGAGGGGCTCCGGAGACTAGGGGAGGGGCTCCAGGGACTAGGGGAGGGGCTCTGGGGATTAGGGGAGGGGCTTCAGTGCTGGAGCAGCAAGAGGCCAGAGGCTTTGCACCAGAATCCTGTGGGAAAGATCCCAAGCCAAAGTCCCCCCCCCAGCAGGTCCTAGACGGGGTTAGGCCCACTGGATCTGTGTCTCTCTCTCTTGACCTGGCCACATACCCATTATGTCATAACCTCCTGATAATTCCTAAGAGCAAGGAAGGGTCTTTGTACATGAGAAGCCAAGAGGAAGACCTGGAGCAAAGGGGACGCCTCAGAATGCAATTCTGGATGCTCTGATCCAGGGCAAGGGTGCAGGAAATCTCAGTGTTGCCAAGGTAACTTGGAACTAATCGTGGGTGGGGAGAGATCCCCGTGGAGGCCCAGCCCCCCTTGGCTAAGAAAGGGCTTGTGAGTTGTAAACAAGGACCCGTCTCTTCCACTCCTCCAGAGCCTCACTCACCTGTCACTCCCCGGTGTCAGGGGCCACCCTGATAGCACTCAGGGCCCCTCCACCCCCATCTGCACTCGGAGCTGCGCACACTCACTTCTGGTTGCCAACACTCTCCAGGAATCAAAGGAAGCAACCAGAATGCTCCCAGCAACCATGGAAGGAAGGGGCCCAGCTGTCAACACTGCGAAGCTAAGCCGCTCCCTACAGGCACATGGCTGTGTGTTCTGAGTGCTGGGGGGGGGGGGGGCAGGTAGCAGCTGCAGGACAGGGATATGACACTCTCCTGGGGCTGCAAATTCCTTCCCACATTGGAAGATAAGGCTACTGAACTCTGTGTGTGTGTGTGTGTGTGTGTGTGTGTGTGTGTGTGTGTGTGTGTGTTTCTGGGAAACAGCCCCAGATCGATCTAGACGGCACCTGCAGTATGCACATAGGATGCCTGTCTGCAGGAGGTCTCCCGAATCTCACAGGACCAGGACCACAGCACCAGGATGCTCCTAGGGACCAGATGCCCTGTTCCCCAGGAACTTAAGTGAGGGTGCCTCCCTTGAGGTGTAAGTTTCCCAGCCACCATCTCACAAGAAAAGTGAAGGCTAGGGAGTTGGGGAGGCTGGGTCACAGCTCTGCACTGACCCTGATAAAACAGCCTTCGCGGGCCAGAGTGGGCAGATGGAGTGCTGCAAGACCGGCAGCATCAGTCTCCTGTGCTCAGCCAATGGCCCAGGAGAGCTGAGCCCGGACTGGCCCCTCACTGCTTGGGACCTAGACAAGTGCTTGGCTTCTACAGCTCTGGTTCTTCCTTTATAAGGAAGATGCCAGCCTCTCAACCTGCTTAAGTCGAGTATTAACTGTCCTGAAGCACTTGTGCTGCAGAGTTAGAAGTCAGTGACATCTCCAGGCAGGGGCCGGAAGTCCCTGCCTCCCAAGTCTGGACCACCAAGAGAAAATGCACAAATTGGGTCTGGGGAGATGTTGGTAAAGATGCATAAGAACCTGACTTTAGACTCCTAACATCTACATAGGGAGGTGGTGGTGTGCAGCTTTAATCAGGAGGCAGAGGCAGGGGGATCTCTGAGTTCAACCAAGACCAGCTTGGTCTACAGAAAGTTCCAGGACAGCCAGGGCTACACAGAGAAACCCTGTCTTGAAACAACAATCACAACAAAAAGCTGTGTGCAGCATCACACACCTATAGTCCCAGTGATGGGAGTGGAGACTGGAGGATGCCTAGAGCTCACCGGCTGGCCAGCCTAGCTGAAGCAGCAAGTTCTCAGGTTCACTGAGAGATCCCATCTCAAAAAAGAAGGTGGACAATGACTGAAGGAGACAGTGGACATAGTCCACTGAGACACACACACACACACACACACACACACACACACACACACGCATGCACGCACGCACACGCATAAACAAACACCTACACATGTACACAAAATGTATAAACGCTGCAGAATGGAAACACATGGGCATTTTCTCCAGGCTTTGTGCTATGTTTCCCGACACACATGGCTTGACACTTCAGGGGCAAACCAAATCATGCAAGCAATCCTACAAATGCTTTTGATTGGCAGGCCATCTCCCTAGTTGGGACGCAAGGAAGACCAGAAGAGCCGAGAGCACTAATGGTTGACTCAAATAAATGGCTATCACACTTAGTCCTAACAAGACTAAGAAGTAAGGTGGCCTCGGTGATGAAGGGAAGCTTCCTGCTTCACCCTGAAGAAAGCAGAAAGGCTTTCTTCATGGGTCATATGTGTCCTAGGATAGCTATAAATAGGCCAACACACTTGTAGAGAATTACAATGTCAAAGGGCCTTTGCAGAACTGTCTTATCTCATGCCCATGCTCCAGGTGACCACTGAGGAGTGAATGGGAAGGGAGCTGGGCAATGTGGCACACTGGCCATGCTCAGACTATAGGACCATGTCCCCTGAGGTATCTGACTGTCAGGTAAGAGGTGACCCTGGATCTATGAGGTGCTGGGGCTGTTCTGTGCTGTGTAAGAGGGCAGGAAGACCAAGAGAGAGAAATTTGGGGGGAGACGTGGCCAGCACTGCTGGGACTAGGGATCCCTAGAGGCACTCTGGACCCTGACCCGGAACTTCAAACGATGAAGGGTTGTGTGCTGGGTAGCAGGGAAGCTCCTGTGAGGGGTTTCATTCTCCTGATGCCTGCTCCCCATATATGGTCCAGTACTGTCTGTACATTCAACAGGTGTGGGCCCTTCACACTGGACTTCCTCAAGTCCCTCCTTTCCGCCTCGAGTCACACGTAAGGTGTGAATTCAGCAGCCCGAACCCTTCCTTGCCATGGTACACCGGCCAGAGTAGGTTCCTCAGACACAAAGCCACTATAAACAACTGTAGACGTCTGCGCAAAGCATAGCAAAACCAGACCCCCACAGACGAGCAACTCATGTGGGAACAAGCATGGCTGGTGTGGGGGCAAAGACCCTGGCCCAGACTCGGCCACCAGCCCTGCCTTCTGCTGCTCACACTACAGACTCTGTCAAGAAACCAAGGCTAGCGGCAGTCCGCTCTGAAGGAGGCCTCCTGGAGACTCTGTCACAGATCACTATGGGGAGAGCGCGGAGGAAGCCCTCACCAGACAGACTTACCACTGTACTGCCAGAATCTTCTCCAAGGTCTCTCTCATCCCTTATCCACACTAAAATCTACAGAGGTCAGGAGGCAGAGATTCCTTCTGCCCGGGTCCTGCCGTGATGACACAGGTCCTGAGTGCTAGACGTAGGTGTGACTACCTGGTCTGTGGAAGGGGAGGCTGGGCTCTGAGTAGGATGCCTCCCCACCATTTCAGCTGCCATCCTGCACCTGTGCCAGGGCCAGGGCACCCAGGGGACTCCCCAGGCACCCAGAAGGCGAGGAAGGCCCTCTAGCTGCTCCAGCACCATGGAACCTTGAGCAAGGGCTTGCAGAAGTGGGGAATTTTTAAGGGAGCGGCTATTTTTAAGTGGCACGCCTTGGCTATTTCAAGGCTTGGGTTTCTGTTTTATTTATTTAATTCAAAGGGAAGCTGTGTTTTCTCATGATCTGTTCCTTTCAAGATGGTGTCGCAGGCGTTTTTTAATGTTGACGTCATCTTGACTTGGTGAGCTGGTCAAAAGACACTGGAGGGCCAATGGGCTCTTACCACGCTGCTCAAACGAGAAAAGAGCCAACACAGTAGTCAGGACTTCTGCAGCTCACAAGGGCCCTGACTTAGTATTTTTCCATTAAAAAAAAACTTAACACTGAACTCTGCTTAAAGGTCTGTACATTTTTCAAAATACATGTCCCAAAGATGCTAAGGCAGGATCCTACAGAAAACCACCAAGCATGTTCGCAGCAGGATGCTATGCAGACAGACACAGGGCAGCAGCAGGCCAGCGTTCCCGGGAGACGCCCGTGCAGCTGTCTGCGTGCAGGTACTGCTTTTTTTTTTTTTTTTTTAATATTTTATGTGTAGGACTGTTTCACCTGCATGTGTATCTATGTACCACCTGTGTGCCTGCTTCCCAGAGTTCAAAAGAGGGAGCTGGATCCCCTAGAACTGGAGTTAGAGATGATGGTGAGCCACCGTATGGGTGCTAGGAATTGGACCCGTGTCCTCTTCAAGAGCAGCCAATGTTAACTGCTGAGCCATCTCCCTAGACCAGTAGCTGCTTCTTCCTGTTACTCAGTCTCCCTTTTGGGGGGCAGCGTGTGCTGGTTTCATCTGTCCCCAGCCAGCAGAAACATGCTAAAAACACACATGCCCATTCTATGTGCTCAACCTCACAGCTTCCCAACAATCAAGAAGATACCAGGACAAAAACATGGGGGCTGCACTGAGGAGGGAGAGGCGGAACCCTGGGTCTCTGGCGAGCTAACCTAGCTGACTGGTGAGTCCCAGGCCAATGAGAGACCCTGCCTCAAAAGCCAAGGCGGACAGAACCTGAGGAATCCTAACTGAGGTTCTCCAGCCTCCACATGCACACACATGCATATGAACATACGTGAACATGCACACACACTCAGATACAAAGAAAGTACAAGTGAGATCAATTCACTCTAAATTCTTATGAATACCAGATAACTTGACTGAACAGCTCAGGTCAGGGCCACCTAATAAGGTCTGATCATGAAGTGAAGCTCTCTCTTCCATGCTTGTCTCCACCTCAGGGCTACAATGCCAATACTATACTATATATACACCCCTATACTCTGGCTGAAACCCCAACAACCAGAAGGAGGGATGCTTCTGGAATGGCAATGAGTCACAGGCCCACTCGGCCCCCAGGGCCTGGGTCCCCTCAACTTGGGCTGTACAAGGCCTAAAACTGGAAACAGAGAAGAGAGGTGGTCCACTGACCCCTGGGCAGAGGGACATTAGACCCAGCTAACATTAGAGCAGAAATCCCACCTGGATTCCTAATTTCTGATCAGAATACTTGCTACCTGTGGGCTGCATTTCCTGCTGCAAGCATCCCCAAGAAAATCATACCTTACATTTGCTGCGTTCCTGGCGACCTACTAAAGGTGACTGAGAAAACCCAGGGATCAGTCTTAGAAGCCAGCACCACTCCAAGTAAGCAAGGGTATCATCACTTGCTTCTACAAACGAGTAGAGGTTTCATACCTAAAAGGTAAACAATATTATAATCCCTCCACACTTCAAATGAATGTGTCCGTGGGTGAACAGCAGCAGTCACCCTGGAAACTTCCATAAAATGTGTGTCCAGCAGGACTGTTTACACTGCCTACATACGGGAGAAAAAAAAAAAACCAAAAAACAGCCAGCAAAAAAATGGTTAATGCTGGCCTTAAAAAGGAGGCTGGCCAGAGCCCAGTGAGTGTGCTTGGGAAGTCTATAAAGGAGGCGCTGTGCCAAGGGGGCCAGACGCTGCGGGACAGCCACAGGCATCGTGAGCCCGCTCCCTTCCAGACAGGTCTTTCTTTTCCTCTCCTGCTGTATCCCTGCTGAGTGCCATCCCCGAGGTGCTGCAAGTGCAGGGCAATCCCCTGTGGGCAAGCTCCGGGCACTCCTCCAGCTGACAGTCCGGTGACACGGTGGCACAGGTAAGATTTGGGCTCGTGCCCCAGGTTCCAGGTCTGCGTCTGGCTGGGCACTTCTGGCCGTGCTGTGCTGGGAATGGTGGGGCAGGCATGCACCCCTCAGCCTCCAGGGACAGCATGCTAGGTGTGTCCGAGGCAGGGGCTCTGCCCAAGTGCAGGCTACAGCGTGTCCATCTAGAGCGCCACATTCGTGTCCCGGCTACGCCCTGTAATACCACGTTGCTGCCGCGCTTTGCCTGCCAAGGGAACCCCGGGGGCTTGGCAGTTCAGGGACGGGGGTCTTGTAAGCCTGGAAAAAACCTGGCCTTGTTTCCCCAGATCTGGACACACAAGAGAAAAATCAAAAGGACACCAGTGCTGATCTTTAGGCCAACAGAGCAGCAGTTTGGATCAAGGACAGAACCGAGGGTGTTGTCTCTCCCACACTCCACCAGAATGGTTGATCCGCTCTAGGGCTCTGCTCTCCTTAAGCTGCTGGAGTTGTGGCCGAACTTGAGTTTCCACATTCACAGGTTGCAGTCTAGGTGAGTACTTTCAAATTTTGAACTTTCGTTCATTTGTTTTGAGGCAGCGTCTCACTATGCAGCCCTAACTGGCCTGAAACTCACTACATAGACCAGGCTGGCCTCAAACTTACAGAGATCCACCTGCCTCTGATTCCTTTGTGCTGGATTTAAGTATGCACTACCAGGCCCAGCTGTCTTGTTAAATCTGAGAAGAAATAAAGGGAATCCTTCCATACTGTAGTTGAACTCAGAAAAGTGGCTTCCGTGGCTCAGATGGCCACTACCTGGGAAAGACGGTTGCCACCCACACCCACATTTCCAGGACAGAATGTGGCCATGGCAGTGAGCTGCCCCTCCTTTTTTCTCTTATTTTACTGAAGCGTATTTTGGGAGAGAAAAGCCAATAAACCTCTGGCTTGCCCTTGCTTCACCTCAAAACCAAATGCAACCCCCTCAAGAAAGGCAACGGAGATGCGTTTTCAGGAGCCAACCCGTTCACTCTGTCATCCTACCCGGTGTGCCACTGACTGAGTGAGGAAGCCAGGACAGCAGCCGCCCGGGGCGGTGTGGCCACTGAGTAACATCTCCGGCTTCTACCCACTGGGCACCCAGGGTCTCCAGACACTGCCAGTGCTGCTGAGAACTGCCTGGGTCACACCATAGAAAACCCTGGGGCACAGAGTCATACAAGCTAGGAAACATTCCCAGCCACATCCCCACAAATGGACTCAGCTTCCAGGATACGGCATCTAAAATGTTATATTTCACAGTAATTGGTGAAAAGGACAAAATGTTCTCCTTCCTTCGCTTCTTTCTTCTGTATGCCTTGAGAGGGCGTCTCGGGTTATACTGTCCAGAATAGTCTCAAACTCCTGGGCTCAAGGGAACCTTCTACCTCAACCTCTGGAGCAGCTGGGAAGATGAGGAGTCATTCTCAACCATTTAGTGAACATGAGAACAGCCTGGACTACATGAGACCCTGCCTCCAAAACAAGCAGTGTGTGTGTGTGTGTGTGTGTGTGTGTGTGATGCTGAAGATGGACCCTAATGTGTGCCAGGTAAATGCTTTACGACTGAGCTACCCCCCCAGCCCTCAAATGACAGTTTTTCTTCTTGACTCTCTCTCATTCTGTATTGGGGGCAGGTGTTTGTTCCTGGTACCCACACTCATTACTGCCACTAGGAAAAGAGCGAAGCGTTCTTACCACTTTACTAAGAGAAAAGTCAGCTCCCGTTGTGCCGGCTTCTTGGACTACCTTTGAGAAAGACTGGTTTTTTCCCTTCCCATGTCACATTTCTTTCCAACAGCTGCTGAAGTTAATGAGACTTCCTGTCTCGACAAACAGTAGTTTTCCTCAAATTCCCACACGACACATTCACGTTATTTCATGAGCCAGCAATCTGACGGGTCCCACTGCATCTCCCATGACTCACAGACTGTCGCCAGCTCAACCCACCAACTGTGGACACCCTTAGGGGACAGAAAGGGACACTTCCACATCCATCTCTTCTGTTCCAGCTCAAGGGCACCCATCTCTCCAAGATGGCGAAAGCCAGAGTCCAGGCAGGCTCTTAACGCTCATGCACTACCCCTGGCTCCCTCAGGATCCCCAGGATTCCAGATGCTTAATCTTGGCCTGTCTGCCTCCACAGGTGCCCAGAGAGTGAGCAGGCGGCAGGCAGCAGGTGTGGCTGCCCAGCACCCGCCCAGACATCAGACACCCTGTCCGCCCTTCTGGTTTGCTGAGACTAACAGGCTCCCGGGACGATTTTTCCTGCTTTACAAATGCCTGGCTCACTTCCAAGAGAACCACCTTTCTTTGTGAAGATGGAGCAGTCGCTTAAAACAGACTTCTGTGACCCTTTCAGCAAGTCCTGAAAGCTGCCGAGGGAAGCCATGGATGCGACTACTCCAGCCCACACTGTTGGCATGGAGATCTACCTAGGCCCCATGTGGCCGGCCCCTTCCAACAGCACCTCCCTGACCCTCAACTTGTCCCTCCCGCTGCAGGAAGACACCCCGGGGAACCTCACTGGGGACCTCTCCGAGCACCAGCAGTACGTGATCGCCCTCTTTCTCTCCTGCCTCTACACCATCTTCCTCTTTCCCATCGGCTTCGTGGGCAACATCCTGATCCTGGTGGTGAACATCAGCTTCCGGGAGAAGATGACCATCCCGGACCTGTACTTCATCAACCTGGCGGCTGCCGACCTCATCCTGGTGGCCGACTCGCTCATCGAGGTGTTCAACCTGGACGAGCAGTACTACGACATCGCGGTGCTCTGCACCTTCATGTCCCTCTTCCTGCAGATCAACATGTACAGCAGCGTCTTCTTCCTCACCTGGATGAGCTTCGACAGGTACCTGGCGCTGGCCAAGGCCATGCGCTGCAGTCTCTTCCGCACCAAGCACCACGCTCGGCTCAGCTGCGGCCTCATCTGGATGGCCTCGGTGTCTGCCACGCTGGTGCCCTTCACGGCCGTGCACCTGCGGCACACTGAAGAGGCCTGCTTCTGCTTTGCCGACGTCAGAGAGGTGCAGTGGCTGGAGGTCACGCTGGGCTTCATTGTGCCCTTCGCCATCATTGGCCTCTGCTACTCCCTCATCGTGCGGGCCCTCGTCCGGGCCCACAGGCACCGTGGCCTGCGCCCACGCCGGCAGAAAGCCCTGAGGATGATCTTCGCCGTGGTCCTCGTCTTCTTCATCTGCTGGCTGCCGGAGAACGTGTTCATCAGCGTCCACCTCCTGCAATGGACACAAGCAGGGGACACGCCCTGCAAGCAGTCTTTCCGCCATGCTTACCCCTTGACGGGCCACATCGTCAACCTTGCAGCCTTCTCCAACAGCTGCCTGAACCCCCTCATCTACAGCTTCCTTGGAGAGACCTTCAGGGACAAGCTCAGGCTGTACGTGGAGCAGAAGACCAGCCTGCCCGCTCTGAACCGCTTCTGCCATGCCACGCTCAAGGCAGTCATCCCCGACAGCACAGAGCAGTCCGATGTCAAGTTCAGCAGTGCTGTGTGAGAGGGACCTCCCAGAGGGAGGAGGACAGGGGTAGGGGGCAGGCTGGTGTTCAGGGCAGCACACACCCAGCACAGGTGGTGGGTGAACTGAGCCAGGCCAGATTCTCAAAGCCCAGTGGCTTGGGGAACACCACACTGCTGGGTCATCTCTGGGGCTGCTGGGATCTTTGCTGACTATCCAGCTCACGGATGCGGCAATCCAGATTCAAGGGTCCAGGGCAGCAGGGCAGGTGACATTGACCGCTCTACTCAAAGGGCACCATACAACCTGCAGCTTGGTTTTCTCTCCATACCCTATGTCCCCAGAAGATGATTCTGCTGTTGACAAGTGACCGTCAAAAGGATAGGCCACCCTATGGAGCATCATAGTTACATTTCTGCTACATGAATGCTACCTGGGTGGAGGAGTCTAGAGACAGAATGTATGTACCAGACCCAAACGGGCTACGTTTCCTCTGCTTGTGATGTCTAACTGACCATGCACACACCGTCCATGGCAGCAAAAGCTAAGGACACTGGAGCCTTCTTCCTGCCTTCCAGAGGCTGCAGGGTCACCCCAGCTGCCACTCATAACTCCTGAGTGACCACCGTGTCTGAGCTGAGAAAGGCCCTTTAACCAAATGCCTGCCTGCTCCGAGATGCTCACCTCTCACAATGCTTGTTTACAAAGGTGTGTGCTCTTATGTGAAGGTAAAGGAGGCTGTGGGTGCTAGCTACTGTGCAGGTCAGTGGGATGCCACCACGAGACCCCCCGTGGCTCAAGGCCTTGCTTCTACGAAACAACACTGGGAACAGTGAGGTGTGAACGGCTCTCATTAAAATGTAAAAGGCAAGAAGAGAACCAAGGGTTGGTGTGTTCATTCAGTGTCTGAATAAAGTGTAGGCATATGGCGATTCTTCTTTGCTTTGTGGTTCTTGGAATGGAGGGGGAGGGCACAGGTGAGGACGGGACGATGAGAAACTCCCCAGTACACCGCTTCCTTGCCAAGGTAACTATGCCCACAGCTCCACACACCTGTGTGCCACTCTGAGGACCCCCCACCCCCGCCGTGCCCCAAAGGCAGTCTGGCACGGTATGGACCACGTGCTGTGTGGCAGCAAGTAGGTCTTTCTTGTTACTTAGGTTGACAGCCACACTTTGCCCCATTTAGGGTCTGCACAGGACGGCCATCTATCCCCTAGGAGACTCTGGACGGGGAGACGTGCAGGGCTGGGAGTCACGGAGCATGCCTACGGCCAGTAGGGAGGAGCCCTGGTCATGTATCACAGGACAGGCTGCTTCATGCTCAATCTCCGCCCCCTGACCACCCACCTGGGCAGTTACCCACGTTAAGAGACCCACTGCTCGGACTGAGGGCCCTGGGGTCTCTGGACACATGGAGGAGCTGGGGCAAGGCCCTAGGGGCACATACAAGGTAACATGTAGACAACAGAAATGATCCATTTTGTCTCTAAAGAATATACTATTTTCCATTCAAACCTATGACCCTGCTCTTTTATTCTGATGATAACAAAGTGTATTTATAGATAAGCTTAAGTGAAAAGTACATGATATCTAAGTTATTAAGTTAAATATTAAAGATATTTAAATCTTTATCTTTCCAGATATTTAAGAACAAGATCTAGCTGGGCGGCGTTAGCGCACGCCTTTAATCCCAATACTCAGGAGGCAGAGGCAGGTGGATCTCCAAGTTCGAGGCCAGCCTGGTCTACAGAGCGAGTTCCAGGACAGCCAGACTGTTACACAGAGAAACCCTGTCTCAAATCAAAAAACAACCCACACAGGACACAGATGCCCTCTGCCTCGGTGTTCTGTCAGACACAGCCTGTGCGGGCTGGCAGGGCTGCCAGCCTGGAGCACCTGCATCCCCTGCTTACAAGTCTTCAAGAACAAGAGCATCTGTCCCCAAATGTCACCTGAGTCCCACGCAGGGCGGGCTTTCCACCTGGGCAGGACATGGGACACCTCCTCCAGATTGCTGTCCATAAACCAACAGGTGAAGAACCACCATGGAGGTGGGTAGGTGTGTGGTTCTGTCTTCTACAACTCAGATAGAAGCCCTTCCCTCTACCCCGGCCAAGCCTACAAAGGGGTGCAAAGCTCATGCAGCCCTTGCATAATTAAGAGGGGTAAATCCTAAGACACTTTTGTCAGCAACCTCTGAGCCCCAGGCGAAGTGACCAGCCCTCATGGTGCTCCTCCTGACAGACAGTGGAGGCCGAGGAGTGTGACCACAAACCCTGCAGGGTAGCAAGCATCACTCACTGTAAATGCCTGATTCCAGGTGCTCCTTTTGACCTCAGTGATGGTGACAGGAGAAGACCCTCCATTCCAAGTCACAGAAAAGTCAGGGCTGGCCCTCAACTCTTCAAATTTGCCTACGTGGGAGGCATCTGATGGCTGTCCTCGGGCCAGTGTGGTCCACAGAAACCCCAAATATGCCAAGACTTTCCACTCTGGCTAGGGAGGCAGCCAAGGCATCAGAAAGAGAACAGCCCTGAGGACCACACCCCCATCCATATTACAGAGAGAAAACACTAGATGCTTATAGTTTGTGAACACTCAAAGCCACGGACAATAAAGGATGGGGCCAGGAACAGACCTCAGCCTCCAACACCCACACTGCCTTTTCCACAGCACATGGCAGCTCTGCAGCCTGGATAGGGGAGAACATGGGCAGCCAGAGCCAGGGTACCCATAGGGCAGCCAGGGTCACCCTTTCCTGGGCTACACTCCCAGGGCCAATAGTCGGAACTGCCCAAAGTCCCAGAACACTTCTCAAGAGACAGTACTCCTTCCTCCTAGCAAGCCACCCTCAGGTCAGCGGCACCTCTTCAGTCCTTGGACAGTAGCAAAGCGGTCCACTGGGACCACTGTAGCCCCGAGGCCACACAGGACAGGTCCATTCCTTGCTACAGACAACTGTAGCCCCTTGAGGCGATGCCACCTCCTAGCTGGGCTCCTGACCCCGGTCTTCCACAAGCTGAGCTGTGGCAGGCTGGAGCCAGACAGGGTGGGAACACAGCTCCTGCCTCCTCTCTGCCTCAAAGCACACTTCTCCATCCGCAAACACAAGGCAGACCACTCTGGGGATGGGTGCGGTGGTGGATGACAGATGTATATCCCCAAGTCCCGGGGCAGGGTGAGTCGAGACAGAAGGCTGGACTTAGGGGGACAGGCCAGGCCAGAAGTGGCTGGCCCTGCAGGGACCCTGTACAGCCCATCTGACCCCCCTCAAGAGTGTGTCCGGGAGCTGAGCTGAGGCTAACACAATTATTCTTGGCAGAAACACCACAAGATAAAATCAAGGCGTTTTAATTGCACTGCTGTTTCCTGGTAGCCTGGCTCACTCCTGCGTACAAATGTAGTTCAGACCCTAGGAAGAGCAGAGGCAGCCACCATGGGCATGGAAAACCTGGTTAGCCCTGGAAACCATTCCATCACCTCAGAGCTTAATAACGAGCCCTCTCCCGCACTCCAGCTCAGCCGCCCTTCCGGGCCCCGGCGAACAAGACCTCAGGTACAATTAATTATCTTCTCCCTGCTTCGGTGGGACAGAGAGGCCAGCCACCTGGCTGCCCAGGAGAGGCAAGCAGTTTCAAACACACAAAGGATAATCAGCAAGCCTGACGGCATTGCCTTTTGGGGGTTCTTTCCCCAAAGGGCTTAGGCAGTGGCTCCGGGTGGAGGCTCTTGTGCCGCTGAAGTCCTGAACGTGTACCACAAGCAACCCTGGGAGCAGCCTCTCCTGTCTCCTTCATAAACATGTGTACAATTCAGTTCTCGGTGTCTCTGATTCACTGATGCTTTTTAAAAGTGTGTGGGGGGTGTATTTAGAGGGATGGGGGCAGGGAGTGGAGAGTTGCACTTGCCTGTGTGTGTGCACACATGTGGAGGTCAGAGGTCAACCTAGGATGTCTTCCCCTTTAGCACTCAGTAATAAAAATCCTTCCGTTTTGAGACAAGGTCTCTCACTGAGTCTGAAACTTACTGTCTGGCCAGTGACCCCAGGGATCTGCCCGAACACACATGTGTACACACACACACACACACACACACACACACACACACACAGCCAGCCAGCGCAGGAGTTACAGGAACATACCACCATGCCTGGGTTGTGGAGATCCAAACTCAGATCCTCTCCAGCCTCACTAACTTTTTTTTTCCGGGGGTGGGGGGGGTGGGGGGGGGTGTTTCGAGACAGGGTTTCTCTGTGTAGCCTTGGAGCCTAAGGGCGTGTGCCACTACTGCCCAGCGACTAATACTTTTTTTTGTTTTAACGTATTGTGTGTGTAGATGAGAGAGTAACTTCTCAGAGTCGGTTCTCTCGGGGTCCTGAGGATCAAGCTCAGGCCGCTGACTTGGTGCTGAGCTCCTGGACCCACAGAGCCATCTTGCTTTTAATGTGAGAATGATCTAATACGGTCAGAATGGTTCTGCCTCTGAACAGCTTCCTGGGTCCTCAAACTGAAGTGTCCAGTGCTGGGGCTAGAGAGATGGCTGGCTGTGCAGAATGCATGCTGCTCTTGCAGGACCCAGGTTCGGTTCCCAGCACCCACAGGTAGCTCACAAACATCCGTAACTCCAGGTCCGGGGGAGCTGATGCCCTCGTCTGACCTCTGTGGGCACCAGCGGCATGCAGGCAAACCACTCATACACATACAGTACAATAAATCGAAAACTAAGTGTCTCCAGCTCAGTTGGCTGAGTGCTGTCTAGCACTCATGAGGCCCTGGGTTAGATCCCCAGCCAAGCATAAGCTGGGCACTGTGGTATTGCGTTAATCCCAGCACTTGGAAAGTGAAGGCAGGAAGATCACAGGTTTGAGACTTGCCTGGGCTACACAGTGAGAGTGTCTGTCAAAAACAAACCCAAACCCAACTGGTTCAGTATTTTCACTGCAAATTCTAATTATTACAGAGCCACATACAGTACTTGAACTTTGAGTTCTGAGAAGTATTCGGGATCAAATCATCTTCCGGAGACTACAGGTGAACTGCCTTAGGGCTCCTTACCTATCACAGTGGAAAACAGCTGCCCTTGCCCCTCCCCATCATCCTCCGAGAGGCCGCCACAGAGCTCTCTCGAAAAATTCAGCACTAACACTGCTATACTTTGCACTGGATTTAGCTGAGAGATAAAAAATGATTTCTGTGTATAGGGCAGAATTTTAAATTCAAGGATTTTTCTTTTAAAAACAAATCTCTTCAGTTGGAGAGACGGTTCCGTGGGTAAAGGTACTTACCCTCTAAGCCTGACAACCTGAGTTCGATTCCCCAAAACACACATGGTGGAAAAAGAGCCACCCCCTGGAAAGCTGTTCCTCTGGCCTCCATATTTGCACTGTGACATGTGTGCACATACACACACACACACAATAAATGGTAAGTATTAAAACCTCACTAACATAAATGCCTTTAGCCCTAGTGGGAGGGTGGGGAACAGACCCCAAGCATACCCAAGGAGGCTGTCTTCTACAGTAGCAGGATAAACCCTGGAACCACTCTGCTGTGCTGTGTCCAGCTGAGCACACTGGGCTCCACCTGCTCAGAGTCTGGGACCAAAGGAGGACGGCAGCCTGGCAGGGTCGGGTGGGAGCGTCTGGAACGTGTGGTCCTCGGTGAGAAGGGCCCTGAGAGGACAGGGTCACATCCAGGACAGAGGAGATGGCCTAAGGAACATCCCATGGGCAAAACTGGGATGCTCTGAGCATCAGCGTAATTAAGAGGAGTCAACAGTTACAGGCAGTTATAGACTGTTAAAGGCAACCAGGACTCCACTCCAGCAATAACTAGATAAATATAACTTACATAATAAGTACAATGTAATAAGATGCCGAGTTATGAGCCAGAGCATGGGGTTGTAGCCTATGCGAAGAGCTGGCCAGCGGAGGAGCGGACCTGGAGTAAGACCAGTCCCTCAGCAGCCTTCCCCAAGGGTTCATTCATGTGGCCACAAGCACCCAGCTATGAACCGTGAGTATCCTGGCTGGTTTTGTGTGTAAACTGTGTAAGCCAAATAAACCCTTTCCTCCCCAACTTGCCTTTTGGTCAAGGTGTTTCGTTGCAGCAAAAGTGAGGCACCTGCAAAGCCCAGCTTATCGGAGCAGGACCTCCCACAGGGCAGACGGGACAAGTACCTCCCGTGGGGTTACACCGGCCTCACCAAGAGGAGGGAGTCTAGACACTCAGGGGGGCAGGAATACAACCCCCGCGCTAATCAGGAGCAAACATCAGAAAACCCGAAGTGACAAGGAGCCAGTGCACGCCACACATGTCAAGGTAAAGAGACAAGGGCTGAGCGACTGCTCCAGGCTCAAGGGAAAGGGGTATGGAATGCAATTTAAGAGTCCCTAGCCGCTCGGTGGTCGTGCATACCCTTCATCCCAGTACTTGGGAGGCACAGGCAGATCTCTGAGTTCAAGGCCAGCCTGGTCTACAGAGTGAGTTCCAGGACAGCCAAGACTACACAGAGAAACCCTGTCTCAAAAAACCTAAAAAAAAGAAAGAAGGAAGGAAGGAAGGAAGGAAGGAAGGAAGGAAGGAAGGAAGGAAGGAAGGAAGGAAGGAAGGAAGGAAGGAAGGAAGGAAGGAGAAGAAAAAAAGAAAAGAAAAGATCCCTAGCAAAAACAACAAGATAAAAGAGCGAGCCGTGGAGACCCAGGCGGGATGGACTGCAACCCGGAATCTGCAAAGGCTGTTACTGGGGGAGGTTTAAGGTTGTGCACCAATGCCCACGTTCCTGAGGCTGCCAAGTGTGCCGTATGACGTGCCTACTGTCTGCACCCTCAGCACCCATGGAGACAGTCAAAGGTAAAGAGCAGTCTAGGGCTGGGGAGAAAGCTCAGTGGGTAAAAAGGCTGCTGCCTAAGACCTGAGTTCAAATCCCCGCACTCATGTAAAAAGCCAAGCATTAGTCATGTCTTACCCAGGGCCGGTGGGGGAAGGGGCAGAGGGGCAGGGGCAGGACAGGACCAGAAGGGGAGGGGACGCCTTGGCCAGTGAGTGGCTCTAGGCTGGACTCTGCTTTGTGGATTCGTCCTTCTCTGAAGAGCCATCCCACCCTCTGCTCGGCTCCACTACTCCTTCCCCAGCGAGGGGAGACAGAACCCCCCCCCCCCCCCCCCCGGCATGCTCACACTTGCCATTAGCAGCTGCAAAGTGTGTTCTGAAAGAGGGCAGGTTTAAGCCATCTGGAATCCTCGACGCGTCCTCCCGCATTTACTGGGAAGCTCCTAATTAAAGTTTTCTCTTCTCACTTACTGCCTGGTAATTCCAGCTTTATTTTCTCTTTCACAGTGGGAAACTAATTATCCAGGGTGCCTTTCCATAGGCTTTTCAATTAAAAACGGGGGAAAAGCCTCCGTAAAATTAAAGTGGAACATGGGCAGTCATTCTCTGTATTCACTCACAGAGGTGAAGGCCAGTTCTCTGTCCTGGGGGAAGGGGGGGGCTGGGTCTATAGGGAGCCGGGACACCTGAGCACACTGGCCCAGCAGCCCAGCAGCCCAAGGCTGCCTGACAGTCGCAGCGGCAAGGAAACACCGGCCGGTCACACCACTCAGCAAGGCTGACACTTCCACGGGGACGGTATACTCGGAACACCGAGGGGGAAAGACGCATCGATCAACCACTGAGAGCATGGTCAGCAGCCCTGGGAATGGCCAAGAACAAGAGGAGATGGACAACTCACCCTGGGGTGCGGTCACACTTGGGAATACCAGCTTTTTGTCTCAGACCAGAGAAGGGCAGACCTTTGTGCTCTCTGGCTTCACCCTTCATCCAAGCAGGCCAGGAGGGGGCCGCACGGGAGGCTGAGGCAGGAGGACTGCACGTCTGAGGCCAACCTGGGCTACATTGCAAGACCTATCTCAAAAACACCAAGGATGTGGGGGCCGGGGAGATGGCTCAGTTGATGAAGTTTTTGCTTCGCAAGCACAAGGTCCCGAGTTCAAGCCCCAGGACCCACTTAAAAAGCCAGGAATGGTGGCCTACATCTGTAATCCCAGCACTGGAAAAGCGGAAGACAAAAATGATGAGGAAAATGCAGGGGGTCATCTGGAAACTCCATCACACCCCAAGTCCCCCTCACTCTGGGAAGACATTTCTAAGGCCTCTTGCTCACAGGCACAGACTGATAGCCTAGAGGAGAGAGCTGGGGGTTGGCATGCCCTCTGGGAATGAGTCCTGGGCAGAAGGTTCAGGAGCGCTGAGAAGTGACAGCTAACGGCTGGGCAGAGCTGGAAGCCCCCTCCCCCCCCCCCCCCTGCCCCAGGAAGCCAGGGCAACTTGCTTGGAGCAGAGGCCCAAAGGCTCCCTCTCCCAGTTTCCAGGGCTGCTCAAGCTGCACATACACGGAGGTGGGGTGCGGGTGCTCATTCACACACTGCAGCTCAGTATTCCCACACGTCCGACCTGGTGGTATCAGGAAGACGTCATCTGCTGGGGCTAATCTGCCCGCTGCCATTGTGCAGTGGGTGGGGGCCCCTTTGAAAGCCACAGGAACACAGAACAAAAAAGGCACCCAAACCTATCTGTGTCCTACCCTGGGGTGGGATCAACCTGAAACTTATCACAACAAATCAGCTGTGGGTTCTGGAGCAGTCCCAGCAGTATGCCCGGGGAGCTGGCTCCACTGAGAACTAATGTGTCTCAAGAGAGAAGGCATAATAAAGTGGCAGTGAAAGCCAGCTCCTCCTCCTCTCTCCCCTGCAGCCTGGGCCTCCTCCCCGACCTCCCACACGGGACCCGTCTTCCCCTCGCAGCCTTGGCATCTTGACAGTGTGGAGGAAACATGTGCTAGGACGATCCCAGCCCAGAGCCTGCACGGAGCCACTTCAGGGAGCACCATCCAAGGATGCACAGGCCACTTGTCCTCCAGGCTCCAGCTGCTCCTCCCAGCAGCAACAGGAACTGAAGTTATGGCCGTGGTCCCCATGGGTATGTCCGGCTACCCCAGGGAAGTGACGGCAAAGGAAAGCAGTGGACGCCGCGTGCACAGGATGTTCAGGCTTTAGGAACCCAGAATCCCTCGCTACCACAGAAACAGCACCCTTCAGAAATGGAGAGAGGGACAGAGGCTGCGTCCCTCCCATGCCAAGCAATGGCTGAAGCTGGCTGAATCCACAACCACCAGCCTGAGACTCTGTCTCGTGGAAACACCTCTCCAGGAGGTGACAAGCCAGGAAGTACCCTTGGTTCAAGCATGGCAGCCTCTGACCAGTAGGTGGGCAGCACACACACAAACTCCTTACAGGCACAGAACCCATCCAGGCTGATTTCCAAAAGCAAGCTGGAAGCAGTGAAGGTGGGGTGCAGGTGTCCACACCACATTCCTGGCGCTGCCGACCCAAGTACAGGTGTAAGTAGGGCCCCACCACCTCTCTCCAGCCTCCTAACAACATGTGTGCATGACTATGCACACACATGCAGTGCACATGTATAGCCAGACACTTAACGGAACACAGAGACCTTTGTTTGGCATGGACACACAGGCACAAACCTATACACATGCACTCAGGCGCACACACACAAAAACATACAGGCAGACATGCAAGGCCCATGATGAAGTGCTATTCACACACAGGAGATGGTTAAGGAGCCTGGCCAACCTCGGCGTTGTCAAGGCAACGGCACATCCTGCACTCCGCTGCTGCAGCAACATGAACTCACACAACCCCAGTTTTGGGAACAGTAGAGGGGGTGTGAGATCCTCCCAACAGCTCCTGCCAGCCCCAGCCTGAGAGTACACTCTTCGAGATCCCTGCTCCCATATGGGCTGCACCCGGCCACCTGGAGTTTCTAACAGAATGCAACCAAAGGGACAGAACCTCTTCTCTACGAGCGACTTGTGGCTTGTCCCGGACCCTTCCTGCTCCCTCTTTGGCATTTCCTTCTGGAAAGGCCGAAGGTGGCAAGGAGGGGGCCTAATGCCCTTGAGGACCAGGACCCTTTGAAGGCCACTTTGATGGCCCGCAGTGACTTGGTACTACGCCGTAGTGCTAGCCCCCTCCACAGGCTTACCTAGCAGACATAGAGGGCCCCACGAGGAAACATCCCTGTGTGCCGTGTGGCAGGACACACACACAACAAGAGTGTGCACGCGGCACTGCTGGAAACCGCCCGACTCAAAAGGAACAGAATGGCAGGCGGGATGAACGACCCAGAGCTGCACACAGCAGCAAGACTAAGCTTTGGAAAGCGTAATAGACGTTCACATACAACCGCAGCCAGGCTGTGCTGTTTACACGCCCTCCCAGAGGCAATGCAAGGGATGGCCCTGGTCAGACGGTAGCTCTGTCCTGGCTGGGCTGGCTTCACGAAAGGGGTACTTCTTTCTTCCTGTGTATTTTGTAGTGGGCGTGGGGGTCCACCCTAAGGTGATACTGTCACCACAGGAGCACAGAACCGAAGCCTCCAGCCAAGCGCCCAGCAGCTTGTCCCCAAACACCAACAAACACGGGGCTCCCCGCTTCCCCCCCACAATGGGCAGACAACTCCCCTTTCTTACAGAACACCTAAGAACACGAGGGTTTACGCCTCGCCTTATTGCATCTTGTGATGCCATGTTTGGTTGGTATCACTGGAAGTTCTGCTCTTTTCTGAAAGGAAGCAGAGGAGCAATAGATCTGGGGAAGGGGGAGGTGGGGGAGGGGCTGTGGGGAGGGGAGAGAGGGGACACTATAGTTGGGATGTACTATATGAGAGATAAATTTAAAAATAAAATAAGCACTAAAAAGTTCAAAACCAAAGACATGCAACAGAGAACTGGGGGGTGGCACAGACAGCAAAGCCACTGCCAGGGAAACACGAAGCCTGAGCGGGGACGCCCAGCACCCATGTCAAGAGCCAGTGTGTTGGCACGCACCTGTGATCCCAGCGCTGGGAAGGCGGAGACAGGGGGATTTCTTAGCTCGCTGGCCAGCCAGTCTAGCTGGATCAGTGAAGCGCAGGTTTAGTGAGAAGACCCTGCCTCATAAATAAAGAAATAAACACATACGATGGAGTCTGGTGAAAAGCAAGCGTGTGCGTCTGAGTGTGGCTGCCCAGCACCCACAGAAAGAGTCAGACATGGCGTCATGTTCACGTTATCCTAGCCGTGGGGAGTGCAGACAGGAAGATCCCTGGAGCCTGCTGACCATCGAGTCTAACCAAATCCACGAGCGGCAGGTTCAGGGAGAGACCCCGTCTCAGATTAATTCATTAATTAATTACTAGAGAGGGGCCGGTGAGACGACTCTCAAGACGAGTGCACTTACTGCTGTTGTGAGGACCCGAGTTTGGTTCACAGCAGCATTCACAGTGCGTAACTCACAACCACCTGGAAATCAGGCTCCAGGGATCAGATGCCCTCTTCTAGACTCCACAGACACCACACCCACACAGACACACACGTACATGCACCCCCCAAACTAAAGATTAAAATAAAATCTTTTTTTCTTTTTTTTTTTTTTTTTTTTAGTTTTTCAAGCCAGGGTTTCTCTGTGTAGCCCTGGCTGTCCTGGAACTTACTTTGTAAACCAGGCTGGCCTCGAACTCACAGAGATCCACCTGCCTCTGCCTCCCCAAGTGCTGGGATATAAAATCTTAATAGTAAGGTGGAGAACAATTGAGAAAGACACCCAAGGTCCCCTCTGGCCTCTACACACAAGCTCACCCTCCAGGATGAAATGTTTCAACTTGCAGGAAATTGCTACACAATTCCAGCTGACCCCGGACTGGAACCCTGAGCCGAAACAAAACCTTTCCCCCTTTTAAACTGTTTCTCGGCACTTTGTCACTGTGAGGACAAGCTGAGGAACACGTGTGCAACTGGAAAAGAAAATCAACAGGGAATTCCCTAGCCTAGGTGATGACCTTGGAACTCCACCAGGTGGAGAAGGGCATGGGCCGGGTGAGAGGGGCATCCTGTGCCCTGTGCTCCCTCGCCATGCTCGGCAGCTCGGCTCCTGGCAGGCGCCGCCGGGTCTCCAGCAGAGCTGTGCTGGGGCGGGGTGGGGCACCGACACGGGACAGGACACCTCCTCCTCCAGTTTGCTGTCTTGAAGTTCTATTTCCTTGTCTCTGTTTTGAGGTAGAGTTAATCTCGTTTTGATACATGGGATCCGTGGTGGGTGTTCCTTTCTCTCTCTCTTTTCTTTTGAAGACCATGTTAACCTCAAGCTCACCAAGGATGACCATGAACTCCTTCCTGATGCTCCTGCCTCTCCCTCCCCAGGGCTGGGATAACAGGCATGCAAAGCTGGTTTGTGCAGAGCAGGGGAGGGAACCCGGGGCAAGGGCACTACCAGCTGAGTCACACCTCCAGTCCCGCCCGGTTCTATTACATTACAGATCAACAAGTAAATACAAAGTTCCACGCAGCAACCTCATGGCTGAACAAAGTGACAGCACATACTGTGTCCACGGCTGTTTGTCCGAGGAAGGACAGAAAACACCACAGATTAGATTTCTCACAAAACACGAACGGAAAGGAAGACTCAATTTATATGTATGAAACATTGCCAGCTTCTGTCCCTCATTACAAACCCGTGTTCTCTTTCAGACATGCTGGCGACGGGCACTGGAGGGGACCCGGACTGGAGCAGCCATGCAGGGACCCAAGGGGCAACCAGGACGCAGAGCTGCCTCGTGAGGCCAGTACTAGACGTCAGTGGGCAGGAGCCTGGCGCAGCAGGACGCAGCTGGCCTTGGGCCAGGAGGGATGCACGCGCACAAACACACACACACACACACACACACACACACCACATGCGTACACACCACATGCGCGCACCCCACGTGGCACCCACAGATCCAGCCTGGCTGACTTGGGCCCTCCTCTCCCAGAGGTGGGTGAGTCCTCTTTCCATAGGAAAGGATGCAGAGAGCAGGGAGATGGCTCCGTTGGGTCAGGGGTTTGTTCAGTCCCTGGGGTCATAGAATTACGAAACCGACTGGACACAACAGCATATCCGTGTTAGCCAAGCACTGGGGAGGCGGAGACAGGCAGAGCCACTGACAGACCCCAACTTAAAACACAGGGTGCACAGCACTGAGGAGCGACAGCTAACGCTGACCTCTGGCCCCACCCCAGTCAGCAGTTCACCCTCACATGGCGATCATCTGTGCACGGACGACCTGGGGTGGCAAAACCCAAGTCTGACTGCCGGTACAGGAAGGGCTGCCCCAGATGGGGTGGAGCCTCGCCTCCTGGTGGATTTCTGTCAGGGGCGATATAAAAGGAAAACTTCATCAAGTAAACACACACACAGAGGCACAGACACACAACACGACACAGAGAAACACACAGGCACACGCACAACACAAACACACAACACAGACACACAGGTGTGTGCATGTGCACACCACACATGGACACGGGCACACACACACACCCTACACACACACACACACACACACACACACACACACACACACACACACCAGCAATGCGACCACAGGAAACAGCTCTCAGCAGCATCAATGCCACGGTGGTGGAACCGCTACCACCCAACAATGCATTGGGGACCACCAAGACGGGTCGGCAGGTCAAGGTGCTCGCCACACGAGCCCCACAATCTGAGTTCATCTCTAGGCCAATGTGACAGTGGAAGAACTAACTCAACATGCTTGTCCTCTGATCATGTATACTACGGCATGTACACATGCATGTGCATACACATGTAAATAATATTAAATAAATCCAAAAAAACAAAGAGCATAGTCTTGGAGCATCTGATCTGCGATGGCTGTCATCACAAGCCACCCTTCAGTCACACTTCAAGTTCCAAGTCTACGTACCACTCAACACAGGAGAGGGGAGCAGGAGCTGATGTCGATAAATGGTGTTTGGGGTGTGTGTGTGTGTGTGTGTGTGTGTGTGTGTGTGTGTGTGTGTGTGTGTGTGTGTAAGTCAGAAACTGATTGTGCATCTCCTCTCAATCACCCTCCACCTTATTTTTTTTGAGAGTCTCTCCCTGGATCTGGAGCTCACCAATTCAGCATAACTAGCCGGCCAGTGAGCTGCGGGGATTCTCCTGCCCAGTCTCCCCAGCCCAGTTCCAGGTTCCAGGCATACTCCACCACACCTGGCATGTTATGTGGTGCTGGGGACCGAACCTAGGTCCTCATACTTGCACAGCAAGTACCTTCCAGAATGAGCCACCTCCGGGCTGAACTTTTCCTTTAAAGTCAGTTAGGGTGGTTACTTCACAACTGCTGCCCCTTCCCTGGGATCCTGATTGCCTTGAGAGGACTGCCAGTCACAGGGCTGAACAGCCACCGCCCCGACGCCACCACCCCGCCACCACAGCTGCAAACAGCCTGTGCCGGCTTGCGGTGACCTCTCAGTGACCTGGCAGCCTTTCCTACCCTGGCAGAAGGGGAGTGCCTGCCAGGTAGCTCAGTGGAAGCCTGGGCCTGGGGGAAACAGGGTACCATGCACGAAGGTTTGCAGTGACTGCTGCAGAGCCCTTCTCTGGGCTCACTCTGGGGCACACCCTAAGACACCGCCACCACCACCCCCAGCAGCCTCTGGGGGTGCCGCCCCAGTCCGGGGAAGGCTTCTCTCCAGCAGTGTGTTCTCCATCCTTAGGAGAACGGGCTGGGCTGGTACCTCAGGACATGGTAGTGATGCGGATCTCGAGGCTAAAGAGCTTCAGAGAGTGCAGCAACAGTGAAGAAGACACCGACCGCTGGGCAGAGCTGAGGACCAGCTACCTCAGGCCCCGTGACTCAGAGTCCCAGAGAGCTGCCAAGCCTTAGTGCTGACAGTCCCGACACCAAAGCACCAAGGCTCTGTAAGCCCGGTCACCAAGGCCCGTATGAAAGCTGAAACCGCAGAGAGTGCCACCTCCGCTGCTGACCAATGCCACCACCACCCAGCACCGCCCAGCACCGCCAGGAGCCCTGGAGAAGAAGCGCCACCTCGGCACCCAGGCAGAGCGGTTAAGGCTAGAATGAAAAGCTCCAGGCAGAAGGCAATCTCTGGCTTCTAGGAATTTCGAATCAACGAGCCTCCGTTATCTCTGCGACCAGCTCCCGGCCTTGGACATCTGAAGGCCCCGCCATCCCTATGTGTGGAGCTGCAGGACCTGGCTGGCTGTCCAACAGCACACACGGAACTCGGCCTTCTATGCACGATGCCTCACGGGACCTGCCTGACACCCAAGTTGGGCCCCTCATGGCTTCACTTCAGAGGTGGGACATGGAAACCCAGAGGCTCATCCACAATACAGAGTAAGTGCGGGTGGGCTCTCGCGGACCAGGACAGCACCGGGGGTGGGGGGTGGGTGGGGGGGGTAGCAGAGCCGTAAGGTAGAAGGAGCAGGTCCTGGTACAGCCTGTGAAGCAAGCGCGGCAATCCCACACCGTGAGAACAGACCCTCTGGGGTGCCGGCCTCGGGGGTCTCAGAGTCACCTGTGCCTCTCTTGGATGCCATCTCTCGCGTTCTCTCTCAGAGTCCAGCAGTCAGCGGGATGGCCTGAACCTATTGCAAGGCCACAGGGCCTGCCACAAGGGTGCCCAGCTATCCTGAGCATGGGCAGGGCTCTTGCCCAGGGCCCACGGGATGAGGATGAGACACTTAGGACAAGGCCTAGTCAGCCTTGACTTTAACGAGGATGACCTAAGAGATGAACCTCTGAGCATGTCTATGAGGAAGCTTCTAGAATGGGTTGAGGTGGGAGATTTACACTAATTGTGAGTGGCACCATCTCATGGGCTGGGCCCTGGATAGAATAAAAAGTAGAAAAAGCATTCATCTCTCTGCCTCCTGACTATGGATGCAACGTGAGCAGCTGCGTCACGTTCCTACCTCCATGCCTTCCCACCACGATGGACTACACTCAGACCATGAGCCAAAAATATACCCTCCCCCTGACGTGGCTTTTGTGGGGTACTTCATCACAGCAAGGAGACAAGTTACTAATACAACACCTGTCACCAGGAACACGGAAAGAAAGCTCATCCACCATGATGAGGTCGGTGGCCTCAAGAAGCCTTCTCCACTACTCAGGTATCTGTCACGTGATCCTGATGCCCAGTCACACTCAGACTAGCACCTGTTACTCTGATGGCAACTAGGCATTGAAAAGCAGCCCTCACCAGGCTGCTAAGAGCTCCCGACAGGACACCCATGGAGCTTGCTTGCCATTTGCCATTCCTGGAGCTAAGCAGGCAGAGCCAGACGCAGTCAGTTGGTCCGTGCTCTGAACAGCGGGAGATGCGCGCTCAGTTCCTGGGAAAATGTCTTCAAAGCCACAACTGTTTTCCCAGCTGTGGACGCTCCACCCTGGGAAATCTTTCCATGCCGTTACAAGAATAATTCTGAAATGACTGTACAAACATGCAAGCCTGCGCCCCTCATCCTGGTATTTGAGTCTCCAAACATGAGAGCTTCCTGGAGCACCCTGTGTGAAGAATGGTAATGCCCAGCACTGCCTCTGAGCTTCAGGGCTTCCCCACAGACCTGAGTTCGGCTACCCCTGGCTTTGGCCCTGACCTGGGAGGCCTTGGAGCCATCAAGAAGCTGAAACCAGCCAGCAGGACCACCCTACACAGGAGACTTTCTAGTCTATTAACATGTGCGATCTATGGAAGAAAAGCACTAGCCAGCTGTGGCACAGGAAGCCCGTCACAGCACGGAGCAGAACTGGGAAAGGAATATGACTTATCATGAATGGAGTCAGGGCACCCTGCAAACTGAACTGTAGGGACGGGGTGTGACACCACAGAAAAGCAGAAACAAACAAAGCGTCCAACAGGCCTCTAAGACAGTAATTCCATGGCACAGCTACCCAGAGCCAAGAGGAAAAGCAGGCCTCTGAAATCCAGACTGCCATCAAGCTATGGACAGGTTCCCCTACATGAAAGCCAAAGCCACTGGCCAAGGCCACCGGGGCTGCCTCAGAACCGGATATGATGCCCAGGGACAGGGCTGCTGGCTCAAGTGTCGTGATGTCACCTCAGCCCTCTATTCTGTGACAGTTAACCTTGTCAACTTGACAGCATGCAGAATCACCTAGGACACGGCCTCTGGCTATGACTGAAGAGAAGTTTCTAGAGAAGGTTACTCGAGGAAGGTAGACACAGTGTGGACAGTGCCGTCCCATGGGCTGTGGTCCTGGACTGAATAAAAAAATGTGGGGCTGGAGAGCACTGGCTGCTCTTCCAGAGGACCTGGGTTCAATTTCCCAGCACCCACATGGCAGCTCACAACTGTCTGTAACTCCAGTTCCAGGGGACCTGACACCCTCACACCAATGCACATAAAATAAAATTAAATTATTAAAAAAAAAAAAGAAAGAAAGAAAGAAAGAAAAAGGAAATGGGAACTGGGCACCAGCCCCCATCTCTCTGCTTCCCGTGTATCTGATGTAACGGGCAGTCTCACACTCCTGCCGCCATGCCTCACCCGGCATGATGGACTGCACCCTTGAACTCCAACACACCCTTACTCCTTGAAGTTGCTTGTGTCAGGAATTCTGTGAGCAAACTGAGGTCAGTTACTAATACACACACTCAAGTCTCAAAAATGACAGCAGAGTTCAAGGGCTGGAGGGATGGCTCAGCGGTCAAGAGCACTGGTTACAGAGGACCCAGGTTCAAGTACCAGCACCCACAGGGCACCCACCCCAGTTCCAGGGGATCCAATGCCTTCTTCTGGTGTCTGCAGGCACCGTGAATACTTGGTGCACACCTGCAGGCAAACTCCAACACATTAAAAAAAAAAAACCTTCAAAAAATTAAAAACAACAACAAAAACCCAGTTCTAAAAGCGTGACCGGCTGAGCTCTGATCACAGACGGTCACTGTGGCAAAGCTCAGTGTGAAGCCCACGGCCAGCCACGCCTTGAAAACGCTGAGGAGAAAATGACAGAACATGCAAACATTTTTCTTGCCAAACTTTTCCATGTTTTTGGTATTTTCACAATGGGTTCGTCTTATTTTTAAAAGAGGGGGAGGAGAGGAAGCTTTGTTTTGAAATATTCAGACTGTTGCCGGGCTGGAACTGGGCTCAGGTGGCAGGGCGCTTGATGAGCATCACCAGGCCCGGGTTCTGTGCCCGGCCCAGCGGAAACTGGATGAGGAAAACCTGACAGTCCACAGGAAAGAGTCCCAGAGGCCCCCTAACCAACCCAACAAAACCCAGGCATTCAGCAGGGGTTCTGGGAAGAGGAGGGAGAAGAAGGGTCAGGAGTTCAAGGTCAGCCTTGGCTACTGAGACTGTCTCAAACACAAAATGGAAAACAGGCTCAGCAGGTAAAGCACTTGCTGTTAAGGACCCGAGACTGGATCCTCAGAGCACACGTAAGAAAGCAGACACAGCAGCACACATCTGTAACCCCTGCAATCCGCAGTGAGACAGGAAGCGGAGACGGTAGATTCCCCCAGAAGCTTACAGGCCAGCTAGTCTGGTTTGTTCATAATAGTGAACAACAAAACCTGTCTCAAGAAAAGTGAAGTTAGGCCCAACGACCAAGGTTGTCCTCTGACCTCTACATGTGCACCATGGCATCAGCACACACACACTCACACATTCAAGTGCAGTGCACACGCACACTACACAGAAAAGAACGAGTAATCTCTCCCCCAAATGCCCAGACAAGGTAAGTCAGCTGGGCTTTCTTCCCCAGACCTCATCCTGAACAGGGGAGGATCCAATCCTCTCAAGAGCGAACTGCAGCAGCCCAGGAATCAGCCCAGGGCAGGCCACTGCCCAGTAGAGGAGCAAGCTCCATTCCGTGCCAAGGCCTCTGACATCATTCTCTTTCCACCACAGAATCATCTGTGGAATTCCTGGGTGGAAAGACACAACGATTTTGTTTTTCTTCTCTTTTTTGTCTGGCTTCGGGACATGGAAAGAACGCTTCATTAATCCCCAACTCCTGGAGACCCAAAACTTCTAGGAACCATCCTCACCGCCGGATTGGTCCCTTTCCCCAATGCACACAGCCTGTCCAATCAGAACCACAACCTTACCTTGCACACTTTCCCTCTATCTGCTGAGACTCCATGAGCACCCCCACACCTGCCCTGTAGGCAGAGTGCAGCCTTTTCTCACCAGCTGGACCCTCCCCCACCCACCCACACACACTTTTCTCCTAGAGGCCAGGGGTCCGGCACCAGAGCAGGACAGTGACGGGACCAGGGGCCCACAGGACGCCCTCGGATGAGCCACAGGCAGTGTGCCTCCGCCCTCTCTCACCTTCCTGGCTGGCCAGGCTCCCTCCCCTGCCTGGAGCTTCCAGGATAAACTCTCTTATTTTATGTGTGTGGGAGGGAGGTGTGTACGCCACAGCGAGTGTATGGCCATCAGAAGCCCCTTCCGGCTTTACCTGAGATCTGAGATCAAACTCGGGTTGCCAGACCGGCAGGCCAAGGGCCTGTACCTGCTGATCCCTCTCACCTGCCCCACATGCCCAGCTCTGTACCTCTGTTCTGGGGGTCGGGGCTCAACCCCTCATGGTTTGTGCAGCAAGCACGGCACTGGCCACGCCATCTCTCCCGCCCCACTCACCCTTCCGACATCCTGCTGCTTCATTCGGTGTGCGGGTGTGGACGCACTCCATTAGTCTGGATATCTGACACTGTCTCTCTCTCACAAATTTCTCCAACCTCACATATTTGCCTTGAAGCCACTGCACCCCTCCCACCCTGCCCTGCCCTGCCCTGCCGGGTAGGTTACCCTCTTATTCCACCTTTCCCCTCCGCTGCTCCCCACGCCTCTCCTCTGCACTCCACAGTCCCACGCTCTCTGCAGCTGTGTCTTCCTTTGATTCTCGCTCTGCTCGTTTCTGACTCCATGACTGTATTTCACTTCCAGATTCCTATTTGATTCTTCGTCAGCCCTACCTCTTCCTCTCCGGGGTGGTGGGCTGGATGTCCTGTGACCGGGCTACTGTAGACTGTCATCTGTCTCATCTGCTGGCCTTCAGGGTGGTTCCCCTCCTGCTGTGGATGTTTCTCTGCTGTGGGCTTCCGTGAATTCCACCGGCCCACACAAAACTTCTCAACTGGGCCAGCCTTCCCTCATAGTGGAGGTGGGACAGATGTGGGCCCCGTACCAAAACCTGATAGAGCCCTGGGATCCCAATTCTATGTGAGTGACCTTCTACTCCCAGTGTTGAATATCTCTGGGCCAGAAAGAAGCTAGGATTCTGTAATTCATATATTCATTTTGTTGTTGTTGTTGTTGTTGTTGTTTTGGTTTTTTGAGACAGGTTTTCCTCTGTGTAGCTTTTGAGTCTTTCCTAGAACTCACTCTGTAGCCCAGGCTGGCCTTGAACTCACAGAGATCCACCTGCCTCTGCCTCCCGAGTGCTGGGATTAAAGACGTGCGCCACCACCGCCCCGTTATTCATATTTTTAATAAATAATAGTTTATTGAGTGCCCTACAAGGGAGCAGGGGGCTGGGCTGTAGCCAGAGCATACCTGGATCCTGTAGTTCACCCCAAAGACAAGACTGGCAGTAGAGGTATACATACCCGTCATCCCTTCACTCAGGCGATGGAGACAGGAGGATCATAAATTCTAGGCCAGCCGGAGCTACAGAATAAAACCCCATCTGCAAACCGGAGAGGAAGGGGCAGCTCCACTGGCAAACTGCCTGTGGTACAAGAATGAGGACCGGAGTTTGGATCCCAAGCTCTTATGTTAAAAAACAAAAGCCATGTGCGGCTGTGCATGGATCTATAGCCCAGCACTGGAGAGGTGGGGGGGGGGGGACTGGAGGAGCCCTAGGACTTGCCGCCCAGCCAGTTTAGTGAGCTCCAGTTCAGTGAGGGATCCTGCCTCAAAAACCCAAGATGAAGTGTGATTGAGGAAGACAGCGATATCGACCTCTGGACTTCAAACGCACATGCATCTGTGTGCACAGACACGAGTGTGTATTCACAGAGGACTAAAAGAGAAAATAAAGCCGGGTGTGGTGGAGTACGCACGCCTCTGATCCCAGCACTCAGGAGGCAAAGCCAGGTGGATCTCCACGTGGAGATCCAACCCAGCCAGAGCTACATAGTGAGAACCCGTCTCAAAAACCAACCAAACGAAATAGTAATAATAATAATAATAACAATAAAGTAGAAAGAAGGCTGGAGGGCAGGGGGAAGGAAGGTGAAGTAGAAATGGAATCCCCGTCACTAGAAAGCAGGAATATATGCATGCGTACAGTGCCCAGCTGGTGTGTGGTTCGAGATCTCCTGCACCGTGGTGAGGGCGCCAAAGCAATGTACACTCCAGAACTTCAGCACAGGGAGACACCCTGAGGACCTCCAAAACTTCAGCACCCTTGGGAGACGGAACTGCTCGTGTTTTTTCCTGTGCATTTTTCTGTATTTGCTAATGTTTTTTACATCGATCGTGTGCAAATCAGGAGAAACAACAAACATTTTCCAATTATGTCCGCTGAGTTATTCTCTGTCAGGCATGAGGAAGCCCAGCACACAAACATCACCCTGGCTGACCGGGCAGACACTGGAGCGGCGGACACTTTGGGAACACAGCTGGCCTGCGGATGGGGAGTGGGTCCTGTTTTCTCTGGAGCGGGAGTGAGAAATGTCAGGTTTCCATGGCAGTGAGGACAGCTGGCTGGCCAGCAGCTCCTCCGCAGACCTGACCCCGGGCTGGGGAAAAAGACAGAGAGGTACTTAAGCTTGGGCAGAGGCCAGTGACGTGCCTGCCTACTCGCTCTGAGTGGGACTAGTGGGGTGACCACCTCAAAAAGCTCCAGGAGAAGGGGGCTGGAGAGATGGCTCAATGGTTAAGAAAACCGACTGCTCTTCCAGAGGTCCTGAGTTCAATTCCCAGCAACCACATGGTGGCTCACAACCATCTGTAATGAGATCTGGCACCCTCTCCTATATACATAATAAATAAATAAATCTTAAAAAAAAAAAAAAAAGCTCCGGGAGAAAGAGAGAAAGGTGACACACAGGCAGATGAGACCTGTCTCATCAAACATTAACGCTCACAGGGCTGGGGATGTGGCCTGGTTGGTGAGATGGACGCCTACCTAGTATGCTCAAGGTCCCAGGTGCCCTTGCCTGCACTGCATAAACCAGGCCTGGTGGTACACGCCTTAGACCCCAACACTCCAGAGGCAGGGAGGGGAGAATTGTGAGTACTAGGCCATCAAGTCCCCATCTTTTTTAAAAAAAATGAACTCCATGATCCAAATAGTTAAAATAGAAAAGGGTGATGTTGCAGGCACAGAGAAATCCATCTTACTTGTTCATGGGTTTGCGGGGGATCGATCACACAGCCATTGGGAAGAATAGTGTGCTCCTAAAAACTAAATACACTTGCGCTGTACTACCTAGCAACGACACCCTGGCACTAACCCATAGAAACAAAGGCCTGTGATCACAGACACTTATGTCAGTTTTAGTCATTAAGCAAGGCTCCCAGAAGCCCTTGGCTCTGCAGGCGGGTGAGGGCTGTGGGGATTAGCTGTATCTTGACTAGCGGTTATGGGTGTCAGCATGTGCACTAAGATCACACGGGAACACGCTCACAGAGACACGTGAGGCACACCAAACTCCTGAAACCCAAGCAAGCTCTGCAGGTTGCCCAGTCAGCTGCTCAGGCTTCATCACTGTGGACCGCGACAAAGGCACCAGCTGTCTCTGCAGGAAACTGGGTGAAGGGTCCTTGGGACTATGCAGTTTTGCAACATCCTAAGAATCTGCCAGTATCTTGGGGGAAGGGGAGAATCTCTTTTTTGGGAAAAGGAGGGCAAGACCCTGATGGCACCACCCTCCCTGCTCCCATGCCATGTCACTGCCAGAATGGCATGCTAGGTCCCAACACAGGAATTACACAGTTTTTCAACAGCCACTTCTGCCCATGGGCAATGACCCAAGTCATCCTGGGTTGGGCCAGCTCCACGGTGTGAAGGCAATGGTAGACAGGTTGCACAGACACTAGCTTCCTGTGGCCAGATCTTCCCTTGCATGTCCCAGACATCGTCAGCCTATGACATGCCAGCACACGTCCCTGTCCTTGGCCTCCACCAGAACTCAAACAGTGTGCCAAGCTCCTCTGGGTTTCCAAACAAGATTCCTTTATCTTGGTTTGTACTCACTTAACCCAGGAGCTGCCACTGGGAGATCAGTCGGCAGCCTCCCCGGGAGACACTAGAGGGAGGCCAGGGGACTGATGATACACAGGCCCTGGATGGCAGCCTGTCTCCTGTGGGCTAGGGAGGTGTGTCTGATCGCAGGAGTACACAGACTCTAAACAAACCACCCTCTTGGTGTTCAGTCCCACCCAAGTGGCTGTGACACTGTTCGAAGCCCCACTCAGACCCTCCAGGGAGCCCTCTGCAGAGCAGTGTCCATGGCAACCTTCCCCACAGCAGTGACACACAGCCCTCATTCCTTCCAATCCAAGCCAGCAGTCAGTCCTGTCAAGCTGGGAGAGATGTAGCCACATTTCTACTTGGCCACACACACAGGCTGGGCCACCCTTTCCTCCAAGTGCAAACACTGGGCTGTCCACAATTAAGGATCCAAGGATCCTATAGGGCCAGGACTAGCGAGTACTCTGTCATAGCAGAGCTGGGTACAGGCATGGGCAAAGATACCTGGCTTTAGAGGGCTCCACACCTGGGATGTGTGTGTGTGTACTCGTGCAAACCTATATTCTTTTGTTTGTTTTGTTTTGTTTTGTTTTGTTTTGTTTTTTCTAGACAGGGTTTCTCTGTGTAGTTTTGGTGCCTTTCCTGGAACTCACTCTGTAGCCCAGGCTGGCCTTGAACTCACAGAGATCTGCCTGCCTCTGCCTCCTGAGTGCTGGGATTAAAGGCGTGCGCACCACCGCCCCGGCCTCAAACCTATGTTCTTGTAGCTTGGTTTTTATTTGCTTCTATTTTTAACATTTGTTATTATTTTTTCAAAATTATACTTACATCCACTCAATGCATTCCTGACTCCACTCCTCCCCCCCACCCTCCCTCCCAACCTCATGACCTTTTTCTTCATGACTGCCACACAGATACACATATATGCATACATAAATACATCCCGATGAGTTAGTCCACTTAGTGTTGCGCGCATGTGTTTAGGGACAATCACTTGGACTATAACTCTAACTGGATTATCAGGGGGCTCACTGTGGAGACCGATTCTCCCTTGAGACGGGGTCTCATGTAATCCAGGGTGGCCTCCAGCTTGCTATGTAGCCAAGGATAGCCTTGATTTTCTGATCCCCCTGCCTCTTCCTCCTGAGTGCTGCTAGGATTACAGGCTTGCACCACCCTTGGTTTATGCCATGATGGGGATGGAACCCAGGGCTTTGTGTACACTAAGCAAGTATTCTGTAACCCAAGCCAAACCGTGTCCTTTAAATAGACCTGTGCTTTTCAACTGAGCATCAGTAACCATGTGCGTAGCCAACCAAGATGGCTCGAGCCTGTAATCCCAGCAACTGGGAGGCTAACACAGGAGACTGCCGGAATCAACAACAAAATAAACAGTCAGGTAGCAAGATAAGGGCACACCCACAGGAGGGCCTATCACTGAAAACACTCCCAGCAGGGGCTGCCACTCAGAGCCCCACTCCTCCTGCTGGGCACACTGTGGCACTGTTTCTCTCTCATGGGTTCCCACAACATGATGCCACAAGCCTAGTGCTGGGGTCTCCTGGAGAGATGAAGTGCAGGGAGACTCACGGTGACGCCCACAGCCTGTTCCCCAGACAAACGTGCGGACCGACCCTGCAGAGCAGGCACCTGAAGCCACTGAGGACAGAACACTTAACAGAGGACGGTGCGGCCAGGGAGCGGAGCAGGGAGACAAGACCTCCCACAGCAAATGGCCGAGGAACCCATGCAGTCTGGTGTGGAGAGGGAGGATGACTCAGACCCTAAGTCACATTAGTCCAAAGGCTCGCAATGCGATTGGGCTCCTGGCCACTGTCTAGTCACTCCCCTAAGACAAGTGGTGAGGCTCCCAGGCACTGCTATGAAGGCCAGCACCACTCACCCCACAGCTGAGTGTCCAGCCACAGAACCCAGACCGGACAGTCCCTGTCTTACCATGGCCATGAAGGGTTTGGGTAGTTTCCAGGCCATAAAGTTCCCAAGTCCTTCTGGATGGCTTCCTAAGCAACCACAGGCTGCATGCCCACATGATGCATGTGACTTTCTAAAGGGCCACAGCCCAGCGACAAAGCCAGCTGCGCTGGTGGCTTCCACACAGCCTGAGCCCTACCTGGCAGGGCCACCATGGATAACGAGACAGGTGGCCCGGGGACCCGGCTGCCACTGGCTGGTCAGCCGTACACATATTCTGTGTGGTGCGTGTGCGCGTGAGTTCCATCTCCATCAACTGTAATAAAGTTCACTCCCTGCTGCGCCTAAGGCTTTTCCTGACTTTTAAGTCTTTGATGGGCAGGGGAAGCAGACTCAGTCAAGACTCCCCAGACGGTAAACTCGCGTTCCTGCACAGCAAACATTTTACCATCTCCCTCGCCCTCGCTGCAGCATACTCTCAAAAATAAATAAAGAGACAGATAAACAAACAAATAAGTAAATAAATGGTAAAGTAGGCTCTGTTCTTTTCTCCAGTGACTGGTCACTATGCCTCGAGCCTGACCAGTCCTGGTGGGGGACAGGCTGGTCTCCACATCTGAGCTGCCGCCACGAGCCTTCGCCGGCGTTCACAGTGGGATGGCAGGGAGGGAAGGTGACATCTTCCGAGACACAGCCACCTCCTGGCTTGTCCCGGCTCAAATGGCTGCCCGGCAAGTCAGTGTGGCCCAACCTGGGATCCAGCCAACCCCTCGAGTACAAGCGCTACTACCTACAGCTCCATCTGCAGCTCTCCGCTCTAAGAAGTCTGTCCTGTCGGGAAGGACTAAGGCAGAGACTGGGGTTTAGGCTCCAGGGAGCACTTCCTACAGCAGACAAGGACAAGAGGCCTGGGGTCCAGGGCATCGTTAAGTGTAGGGAATTGCTGTGAACTCCAGCTCCCACCAAGGCCCACAAGTCTGCTACCTGTGGGAATCCAGGAAGAGGGAGGCAACAGGGCCGGAGCCCTCCTCAACCCAGCATTCAGGAAGCAGTAGGAACTCATCCTGAGAGGCCCAGTAGGGTGTTTGAACTCTCTCCCTAGGCAGGGGCATCACACCCCCCAGCCACTTCTCCAGGGCCTCAGGGTCAGGGCAGGTCACAAGCAGGGGCTGGGGCAAGGTGCCCACACACTCCAGGCCTCGGCACCAGGACCCAGTGGGCCATGGCCCAAGCAGGCAGCAGCTCCACAGGGCCCAGAGCCCCGAGTGGAACTGGAGCTCCATGGAAACCGCTCCCCAAGGGGCAATGAAGTTCCCAGCACTTGGGGACACTTGGGCGGTTCTGGCTCAGGCACAGAGCGCTGAGCTGTGGGAAGTGGCTGTGCAGGCCCTGGGAGCTCCCCACATGGACGCCTCTGGGAGGAGAATGCAGCGGCCCAAGCAGGGACAGGGGCTTCTTCCTCAAGAGTCCAGAGGTTCACTGGAGCCCTGGGGGACAGGACCGGACCAGCACAGTACTTTTCCATGACTTCCTAGGTGATGGGGCTGCCGAGCTGCAGGCCTTGCGGCCCATCCTTCTTCAAGGTTTAGCTTCAGCTCTCCCTATTTTATCTTTAAAAAAATATGCCCGACACATCCTTCTGACAATTTCCCAGGAGAGCTGAAGAAATGTTTTTATCCACAAAGACCAGCATTCGTAGGCAGAGAAAGGCCTCGTTCTGTATGCTAGACTGGCTTCCAGAACACGAGGAGGCGATCTAAGGACCCAGTCCCCAAGCTGCAGTCCTAAGTCACAGTGGCCACAGTGCCTGCCAGCTGACGACCACACCCTACACTCTCATTTCCTTTCAGCAGCAGCGTGGCTGACAACCTGTTGGCCAGTCCCCCTGCTGGCCAGGCCACCGGAACGTCCCTGCCACAGGCAGGCCAGTGCACCTGGGCCTCCTCCAAAGACCCACGGAACGGCCCAGAGCTCCACCTCCCGACACCTGCAGCCACCAGGAAAGCAAACACCAGCCTACGGCTCTCCTGGGAATTCGCGGCTCTGAATCAGACCAAGACGTAGCGTAAGAAAGACTAGAAAACAGGCCAAAATGGCTTCCTGCTTTCTTGAGAGAGAGAGAGAGAGAGAGAGAGAGAGAGAGAGAGAGAGAGAGAGAATCAAAGCACAATGCTGAGGCAGCCAGTCCTCTCAATCAGGTTCCCTGCAAGTGTGTGGGCTACGGGAGGAGGGGGGGTTGGGAGCCTGAGGTGGGGCTGTGCGGCTGAGCTGCTGCTTTAGCATGGGAAAGGCCCTGGGTTCCACCCCCAGCACGGTGGAATAGAAAACTTCTTGTCAGGACACCTAGAATCCCAGCACTCAGGAGGCAGAGGCAATGGGATCGCAAATTTGAGGCCTTCCCGAGCTACACAGCGAGAGAACAAAGTCCCGCGAAGCCCAGCCACGCCATGCCTTGTGCGTCTGACCAGCGTTTATTTCGTGTTAACTGACAAACTGTCTGGAGGGCAGTTAAGCACCTATTTTAAAGGTGAATTACTGTCAATGACAGAGTTTAACACCCAGAACTTGCAGGTAAGAAAAAGATTGGAAATGTTAAAATTTAAATGTATCTGTGGCCAGCAATATAGCCTAGTAGGTGAAGGAGCTTGCTGCCAAGCCTGACGACCTGGGTTCAACCCCATGTTGGCGGAAGGAGACAGCTGAATTCCACAAGCTGTCCTCTGATCTTAACACAAGCACCGTGAGGGTGCAACACATGAATACATAAATAAATGTAAAAAATTACAATTCAGTGTATCTGCATGCACATGGCAGATACATGTCACAGGGTGAAAAACAAACCCACACAACAGTTAGCATGGCTCGTACCCTCTCTCGGGGAGTATTAAAATCAACCGCTCGGGCCAGTAAGACCGCTCAGTGGTAAAGGTGATTGATCACCACCAAGGCTGCTAAGCTGAGTTCGACTCTTGGAACCCACACTGTGGAAGGAGAGAACTGACTCCTCAAAGTTGTCTTTCGACCTCCAGACAGGCACCCTGAGGTGCAAGAGTCCACACATGAATAAACAGACATGATTAATTTTTTTCTTCATAAAACATGAAGGATTCTGTTTGTTTTCTGGTGCTGGGGTAAAAGGTAGGGTCTCCCACATGCTAGGCAAGTGCTCTACCACTGAGCCATGGCCTGGCCCCTAGACTTGAGTTTTTAGACGTAAGTACCTGGACCACACCCTACGCACACATCAAGGAGAGGCATTCCGGGAGTACAACCAGGAGGCCCCATTCTCCCGGGAGGTCCCGCTCTCCCGGGAGGCCCCGCTTCCCCAGGAGGCCTTTCGCCTGGCCAGGCTGGTCCCTCACAGTCCACAGCAAACACGGGCACCCACGCAGCAGCCAAGTTCCCGTCTCATAACTGCTCCAGTGAGCACCAAGCACGCCCCTGTGTGGCTGCTCCGCCCAGAGTCATTTACCTTGGGGCTGGCCGCCGCCTCCTGGCCAGGCCTGGCCTCTGATGCCCGCAGCGTCTCTTCTGCTGGTCTTATCTTTTGCTTTTTAGCCTTCTTCTCTGTCCCTTCGGGGCCTTTTCTCTTATGTTTCACCATCCTGGAAGAGACGGCACAGGCCGGTCAACGGCAGGAAGGAAGAGCCTCGTGCTACAAAGTGCTGTGCCGCTAAACGGAGTGGAGGGGACACTTGGGACACTTCCCGATTATAACATAAAGGGAGGCTTAAATAAAACACGCTAACCAGGGCCACGGCTGCTGATAAAGTACTTCCTGGACAGTCGTGAGGACTTAAGCTTGAGCCCCAGAATACACAAGGAGAAAAAAAAGTCAGGCATAGCGGCGTTCATCTGCAAAGCCCACACCGGGGAGGACCCCTTAGGCTTGCTGGCTAGCCAGCCTAACGGAACTGGTGAGCTCCAGGCTTAGTGAGAGACTGTGTCTCAAAACATAAGACGGAGAACGATAAGATGCCTCATGGTCCTATCGCCTGCAAACACATGTGTTCACATGTGCACACACACATGAACACACAACATGTGTGCACACATGTGCATACACACATGAACATGCACACGCATATAAAATAAGAAACACATAAAAGTTAAAAGAAGGTCAAAGCACATGCTTGCCACTGTGGCTCATCATGGCCACTGTCTCCCAGGAGTTCCCCTTTAACCGGATGTTACTCCACAGATTACACCACCTGGATAGCTAACTTTTTTTTTTTTTTCCTTTGATTTTGAAACAGGGTTTTACTAGAGGACTCAGGCTGGCCTCTTGAGCTCACTCTCCAGCCCAGGCAGGGCTTGAACGTATGACCCTACAGCCTCCACCCTGATGGCAGGCCTGGACCACAAAGCCTGAGGTGGTATTTCTAACTCAACACTGGCTCTTGAGATTAAGAGTAACAGCTGGGCACAATTGGAAGGCAGAGGCAGGGGGATCTCGGGGAGTTCTAGGCTAGCCTGGTTTACATAGGGAGTTCAGAACAGCCAGTACTATGTAGATAGACCCCTATCTCACAGAAAGAAAAAAAGGAAGGGAGGGAGGGAGGGAGGGAGAGAGAGAGAGAGAGAGAGAGAGAGAGAGAGAGAGAGAGAGAGAGAAGGAAAAAGGTTAAGAACACCACTGTCTTCACTGACCGTCATCAGGTTCAGACATCTGCCTATTGCTTAACCAGTACATATTAGGGGACAGTTTCCTTTTCTCCAAATCTAGGCTAAGACACACCCCTACACAAGCTGTGGCCAGTATTGTGCCCCATCCATGGGTGGAGAGGCTGAAAGACCCTGAGGGGCCTGGAGTGTTCTCCTCCAAGCTGGTGCGGAGCCCCGAGCCATTCGGAAGGACTGAATGAAGCTAGATTTGAGACACTGAGACAAATCTAATCATAAGGTCTATCTCGTCACACAGCAGGGAAAAACACGAACATAAAACCAACTTGCGCCGGGCGGTGGTGGCGCATGCCTTTAATCCCAGCACTCGGGAGACAGAGCCAGGCGGATTTCTGTGAGTTCGAGGCCAGCCTGGGCTACCAAGTGAGTCCCAGGAAAGGCGCAAAGCTACACAGAGAAACCCTGTCTCGAAAAAAACCAAAAAAAAAAAAAAAAAAACCAACTTGCCAGGCGGGGATGGTGGCGTGGGTCTGTTATTGCAGCTGGGGGCTGAGACAGGAGGAAGGTCACAAGTTTCAGGACAGCCTAAACTACACAGAAAGAACCTGCCTCTCTGGACACGTCTGTAATCCCAGCACTCAGGAGGCAGAAATAGGAAGAGCATAAGACACTCAAGGTTGGCCTGGAACACACGAGAACAGTAACAACAACAAAAAAGATGACTATAGCGCTGGAGATCAACTCAGTGGCTAATACGAAAGGTCCCGGGTTCAATCCCTAGCACAAAATAGAAAAGGAAAGAAAGAGAAGAAGAAAAAAAGGAAGAGGATAGGCATAGAAGGAAAAATGGGAGCGATCTAGAAGGCATGAACACCCCCCAGAGAACAAATCTGCAGTCATATAACTGTGAGGCAGGGCCTCGAGCATGTGTGTGAACCTGCAGCCCAGGTGGGCGGGCATCGGGGCATCCCCATCCCGACTGGTGCTGTCACTGACTATGGCTCATGGAAAGAATATTACTATTCTAGAATCAGGAAACTCCAAGCTCTATATTTTCTTTTTAATTAAGCCTCCTCATTTAAAAAAAAAAAAAAAAAAAGAATATTTGAAGCCAGAGGCTACAGATTTCAATTAACAGTATAATAAGAAATCGTAAAAGGAGAGACTGTTGACACAGGGACACTGAAAATAGGGGTGGTGACACCAGCCAATTACCTCGTTAGAGAAATAAGAAAAGTTCAGCAAATATTTACACACCGCTTAGGAGAGAAGCGAGGTCTGCGGTCACCCTGCAAGTTAGCATTAAAAAGTTAATCACGAAGTCTATTTGTGAAAAAGAAGAAGAAAAAGATGGTTCTCCACCACAAGGTTCTAAGAGAGAGCAACTCGCAACTGAGGCACTGACTGTTTGTCCTAGAAAACATCTGCTTTGGTTCGGGGGTCAAGCGACTTTCAACAAGGGTGCTTAGACAATTCAAAGAGCAATCTACTCAGCAGAGCGAGAGGATAGCTGGAGAGGCACGGGAAAGGTGTGTATGAGCCTCACCCCACACACAGAGCTAACTCAGGATGGACCGAACCCCACAGGCAAAGAACCCAAGCCTCATACACTTTCCTTCCTTCCTTCCTTCCTTTTTTTAAAACAGGGTCTCACAATGTAGACCAGGCTGACCCTGAACTCACAGAGATCCAACTGCTTGTGCTTCTCCTTCTGCCTATGCCTCCTGAGAGTTGGAATTAAAGGCATACACCACTTTAACGGCCCAGACCTAAGATTGTTAGAATTTCCAGGGATGACCCTGGAGAAGACTGCAGTTTCTCAGATCAAATACCAATAACTAGACAGCCAAAGGAAAAACAAGCTGGACTACATCCTAACTACAAAGTTCTGTCCTTGGGCTGGAGAGAGAGCTCAGTGGTTAAGAGCTCTTGCAGAAAATCCAAGTTCAGTTCCCAGAACCAATATCAGACAGCTCACAATTGCCTGTAACTCTAGCTAGATCCAGATCCAAGACCTCTGGACACACACACAATTAAAAATAAAATATAGGGGCCAGGCAGTGGTGGCGCACACCTTTAATCCCAGCACTCGGGAGGCAGAGCCAGGGGGATCTCTGTGAGTTTGAGGCCAGCCTGGTCTACAAAGCGAGATCCAGGAAAGGCACCAAAACACAGAGAAACCCTGTCTCGAAAAAACAAACAAACAAACAAATAGAATATAGGGGCTGGGCAGCGGCGGCAGTGGTAGCTCATGCCTTTGATCCCAGCACTAGAGAGGCAGAGGTAGGTGGATCTTTGTGAGTTCGAAGCCAGCCTAGTCTACAGAGCAAGATCCAGGACAGGCTCCAAATCTACAGAGAAACCCTGTCTCAAAAAACCAATAAATAAATGAATAAGTAGATAGACAGACAGACAGATAGATAAGTAAAAACAGAATATAAAGGGGCTGGGAGATGATTCGGTAGTTAAGAGGACCTGGGTTCAATTCCAAGCACCCACGTGGTGGCTCACAACCTTAGTTCCAGGAGATCTGATGCCTCCTCTGAGCTCCATGGGATCCTTCACACACGGTACACATACATATATTCAGACACACACAATAAATAAATAAATAAATAAATAAATAAATAAATAAATAAATAAATAAATAAGCAAATTTTTTAAAAAAAATAAATAATAAAACAAATTTTAAAATTTTCTAACAAGTGAACAGTGCTAGCAATAGTAAAGACAACTGAAAGCATGGAGGGCATGTCTGCCAATCACATGCCCATCGAGAAATCTGTGCAGAGCCTAAGAACTCTTGAAACTCCCCAATCAAAGAAATTTGATGGGTGGGGTGGCAATATGGCTCAGTAGGTAGAAACACTTGCCACTGAGGCTGACAACCTGAGTTCCACCCCAGCCTAGCCTAACTGGTGAATTCCAAGCCAGTGAGAGACCCTATCATGAAAATACAAGGCTTCTGGGAATACCATCTAAAATTGACCTTTGCCCCCCTCCCCCCCACACACGTACAAACGCACATATAAGCATATGCAGGCATGCACACACATGCATATACAGTCATACACATACAGGCATGCACACACACATGCATGCATGCATACACATATACAAACACCACACGAATTTTAGAATGGGCAAAGGTCTTGAACAGACACTAAAAAACATGAGAAGATGCCAAACTTCACCAGTCATTTAGGAAATGGAAACCAGAGATGCTGCTTCATGCAGCAACTAACACACAAAGCCAGGAGAAGACACAGTGGGTAAAAACCCTTGCTGCATAAGCCTGACGACCTGAGTTCGATTCCTAGGCCCTACATAAAAATCTGGGTGCCGTGGTGTGCATCTGTCCATCTCACCTGGCTACGGTGAGATGGGAGGTAGAGACGGGCACACACTGGGCAGCAGAAACCAGAAAGACTGCCTCAGCAAGGTCAAGGAAGGGAACAGACTCCCTGAAGTTGCCTCCATGGTACCCAAGACCACTAATACGTGATCTTCTCCGGTCTAGAACCCGGCCTCATAAATCTAGGATTCCTACTCTGTCCTCTGCTTGTCCCAAATCCTTGAGTGACGCCAACACATAAAAGGAACCCAAAGAATCTTTTTGCTTTTTTGAAACAGAGTCTCATTTGGTAGACAAGGTTGGACTGGAGCTGGTAGCAATTCTCCTGTCTCAGCCTCCTGCAGGTTGAGATTACAGCTGTATACCACCACACCCAACTTGTAAGGATGGATGAATGTAAGAACTGCTGGGTGCATGGATACATGGTGGGTGGGAGGATGAAGGATGTGGGTGAATGTGTGGGTAGTAGATGATGTAAGTGGGTAGAGGGGTGGATGGATGGATAAGCAGGTGGAGGAGTAGGCGAACGGGTGCATCCACAGGGGTAAAGGGGTAGGTGGGTGACTGGACGGATCTATGGGGACCCACGTGGAGGGCCGGGCATATATGCACGGCCGGGTCCAGGACGACGTCTCCCCAGAGGCTCCGACCACCCCCTGGCACCCGCCGACCACGCACCTGCAGCGCCCACTCTCGCACGGCTCGGCCACGCGCCTCCACCACCAGCTCTGCAGGTTCCGCGCCGTCCCGCCCTCAGAAGAGCGGCGCTGTCCATTGGACGGAACCCGCGTCCGTCTTCCAGCCAGCCAATGGCCGCTGCACGGGAGGGAGCAAGCCCGGCGCAGGATACTGGCGTCATCTTTCGGAGCTGAGGGAGCGGGCAGTTGCCGAGGCAACTCCTGGTGGCGTGGGCACGTGCGGCGGGATTCAGGCCTCCGATGCTGGGCGGGGCAGGTGGAATGCCGCTCTGAGAATTCCAGCATGGTAAAGCTTGTAAATCTGAGGACAACCGAGCTTGGAGGCTCGCGCCTGTTGTCTCAGCCCTAGGGAAGTTGAAGCAAGCAGGAGGATTAGAAGTTCAAGGCCACCCTCCACTACGTAGGGAGTTCGAAGCCAGACTAAATTATATGAGACCCTGCTGTTGGGGAGCACCGAAGAGATAGAGGCAGGAGGATCAGAAACTCAGGGTCATCCTGGGCTGTGTAATGAATTATGGATCTGGGATACATGGTCTCCAAAAACCAAAATAGGGCCAGTGAGATGGTTCAGATAGTAAAAGCGCTTGTTGTAAAGCTTGATAACCATAGTCTGATGCCCAGGAAAGAAAGCCTTCTGTCCTCCAGAGAGAGAGAGAGGAGAGAGAGAGAGAGAGAGAGAGAGAGAGAGAGAGAGAGAGTAATCTAAAGTGCCAGGGATAGCTGGCCATGGTGTCACTGGCCTTTAATCCCAGCATTCAGGAGGCAGAGGCAAGTGGATCTCTATTACTATGATGCCAGCCTGGTCTACATAATGAGTTCCTGGCCAACCAAGGCTACATAGTGGGACGCTTGTCTCAAAAGTAAAAGAGGGTGGTGGTAATATAATCAAAGCTGAAGCCCTTGCCAATGCCCTCAATTCCCTTCTCGGCACCACAAATAATAACAGTAGTAGTTTTTACACTTTATGGGGGCCTGGTAGCATAGGGATACATGATGTCTCAGAAAATCAAAAAGGAAAAGAGAGGTGTTGGGGGGGGGGGGGCTAGAGATACAGTTCAGTTGTTAAAGTGAAACTCACTGGGTTTCATCTCCAAAACCCACATTAAAAAATAATAATAATAAAGCTGAGCATGTTATCAATGCTGTAATCACAGCACTGGGGAGGAGGAGGATTCTGGAGGCTCAGTGCCCAGAATGGAAGGAAGAGAGGGGGCAAGATTGGTCCCATTCTTCAGAAACACAATGGTGATGTAGCGCTAAGTGTGATGAGGTCAGTGAGCAGAGGGGAAATAACAAATCTTGCACGCTCAGCCTGCTCTTCAAGCCATTTTCCCTGAGGGGTTATTTGATTCTATAAGAGTCAGCCCAAAAGCTGGAAACCCAAAAGAGATTTTGACAGATTTGGAAGACCAGATTCCAACACTGGGTCTTTGAGTGGGAGCAGAGAAGCAGGAGACAACCTGAACCAGAGTCAAGCCGCCTTGGCAGGGGCTGTGTGAAAAACACCTAGGATTCATAGCAGTTTCTGAAACTGCATTGGAGGATTTATGCTAATACTGCTGGCCAAGTGAGAGGAGAAAGCTGATTCTTTGTGAGGCAGACTAGAAAGAGGGGAAATTATCAGGACATGAGAAAAGAAGGGAGCTCCCTCACCCGAGCATGGATGTTGCCTCTCCCCAGCTGAGAAGCAAGAACAGCAGCACAGCTGGCATTTGCTGTGAAGGTGACCAACACAGAGATAATTCTCCTTCTACGTAAAGACATGATGCTGGGCAGTGGTGGCGGCATGAGCCTTTAATCCCAGCACTCAGGAGGCAGAGGCAGGCAGATCTCTGTGAGTTCAAGGCCAGCCTGGTCTACAGAGTGAGTTCCAGGACAGATTCCAAAGCTACACAGAAAAACCTTGCCTTGAAAAAACAAACAAAATAAAAAGACGTGTTATCTTATTATCTTAAAATAGCCAGGAACCAGGCGTAGGGCTGCAGTTGTATGGCCATGAGTGGAATCTCATTCTCCTATAGATCTTCTGGGAATCTCAGACAAGAACGTTAACTTCCTCTGCAGTAAAGATGCCCCAACATCCTGCATGCCTCAGAGCTGGAGTTTTACCATGTTCAATAGTAACCCTGCCAGATGCCACTCAGGACCCACCCTGTGGATTTCCTTTAGGTTAACCCTTAGAGCAGTGGTTTTCAACCTGTGGGTCTCGACCCCCTTGGCAGTCAAACCTTTCACAAGGGTTGCCTAAGACCATCAGAAAACACAGATGCTTACATTATGATTCATAACAGTTGCAAAATTACAGTTGTGAAGTAGAAACAAAAATAATTTTGTGGTTGGGGGTCACCACAACAGAGGAACTGTAATAAAAGGGTCCTAGCATCAGGAAGGTTGAGAATGTCTGCCTTAGGGGGAAATAGCTTCAAACCCCACCAGGATGGTGTGTATGACTTATAAAGAAAAAGGAGAGACTCTTCCTTGAGAAGCCCACACCCGTGCTCTGTGGTCTCACTTTCTGCCTGACTACCTCATTCTCTTAAGATGCATGCTGCTGGGCAGTGGTGGAGAACACCTTTAATCCCAGCACTTGGGAGGCAGAGCCAGGCGGATCTCTGTGAGTTCCGGGCCAGCCTGGTCTACCGAGCGAGTTCCAGGAAAGGCACAAAGCTACACAGAGAAACCCTGTCTTGAAAAGCAAAAAAAAAAAAAAAGGAATGCCCAAACCGGGAGGTGGTGGCGAACGCCTGTAATCCCAGCACTCAGGAGGCAGAGGCGGGTGGATCTCTGTGAGTTCGAGACCAGCCTGGTCTACAGAGCTAGTCCAGGACTGGCTCCAAAGCTACAAAGAAACCCTGTCTTGAACCGCCCCCAAAAAAAATACATGCTAAGAATGTCATTTTGGAAGCCAGGCATGGTGGCACACACCTTTAATCCCTTGCACAGGGGAGACAGTGGCAGGAGAACCTTGGTGAGTTCCAGAGACCAGCCTGCTATATATACATAGCAAGTTCCAGGAAGCTGGGACAAGATAAAGACACCCTGTATTAAAAAAACAAAAACTGGCCGGGCGGTGGTGGCGCACGCCTTTAATCCCAGCATTTGGGAGGCAGAGGCAGGCTGATCTCTGTGAGTTCGAGGCCAGCCTGGGCTACCAAGTGAGTCCCAGGAAAGGCGCAAAGCTACACAGAGAAACCCTGTCTCGAAAAACAAAAAAAACAAACAAAAAAAAACTGGGTGGGGGTGGCACACGCCTTTAATCCCAGCACTCAGGAGGCAGAGGCAGGCGAATCTCTGTGAGTTCGAAGCCAGCCTGGTCTACAGAGTGAGATTTAGGACAGGAAGCAAAACTATACAGAGAAACCCTGTCTCAGGGGAATAAATAAAAACAAAACAAAACAAAACAAAAAAGAAACCAACAACAACAGATGTCATTGAGGGGAGCTGGAGAGATGGATCAGCAGGTAAGAGCACTTGCTGTTCTCACAGAGGACTGAAGTTTGATTCCCAGCACCCACATGGTGGCTCACAACCATTCATAACTCCACTTCCAGGGATCTGTGTGGTTGATATATTGTGCACCCCAATAAACTTATATGGGGGTCAGAGAACAGAAGAGCCATAATATTAAACATAGAGGTTAGGCAGTGGTAGCACACACCTTTAATCCTGTCACTTGGGAGGCAGAGATCCATCCGGATCTCTGTGAGTTTAAAGCCACACTGGAAACAGCCAGGCATGGTGACTCACGCCTTTAATCCCAGGAAGTGATGGCAGAAAGCAGAAAGGTATATAAGGTGTGAGGACCAGGAACTAAGGCTGGTTAAGCTTTTAGGCTTTTGAGCAGCACAGTTCAGCTGAGACCCATTTGGATGAGGACACAGAGGCTTCCAGTCTGAGGAAACAGGATCAGCTGAGGAACTGGTGAGGTGAGGTCTCTGCGGCTTGTTCTGGTTCTCTGATCTTCCAGCATTCACCCCAATACCTGGCTCCAGGTTTGTTTTTATTAATAAGACCTTCTAAGATTCATGCTACAGATCTGGACCTTGTGACCTCCTTGGACAGCAGGCACGCATGTGATACACATGCACACATGTAGGCAAAATATTCACAGACATAAATAAATCTAAACAAAAATATTTTCAAGAATGCCTCCCTCTTTTTTTTTTCTTTTGGTTTTTCAAGGGCTTCTCTGTGTATCCCTGGCTGTCCTGGAACTCACTCTGTATTTCATGCCTGCCTCTGCCTCCCCAGTGCTGAGGTTAAAGGTGTGCACCATACTGCCTGGCCCATCTCTGTCTTGATCTGTCAGCTGTGCTGATCTGTGTATGCGGACACCTCCATTTCATCAGGTGTGATTAGGGCCTGCCACTCAGTCGGTGACAGCACACACAGTCAATCATATAAGCCATCAGGAAGCCACACACACTTCAGGAGGGCGGTAGCCTTCAGGGTCCCAACTTTATCTTTAAATTTTTTTACATTTACATTTTAATGGTTTTATTAGCATATATTAATTTTAATAATGGGTCTCATGCCATTTTCAAACATGTATGTGAGGTATTTTGGTTCTATCCACCCCCTCTACTTTTTGTCTTCTTTCCATTCCTTTTGACTCTCTCTCTCTCTCTTCCCCTTCCAACTTTCATGTATATATACTGGAGAAGGGCTCATGCCATGCAGGCTTCTCCAAACTGGCTGTGTAGTGGAGGATGGCCTTGGACTCCTGACCCTTCTGCCTCCACTTCCTATGTGCTGGGGTTACACCGTGAACCCCCATACCCTATTCCTGGGGTGCCGGGAGTTGAACTCAGGGCTTCGTGCATGCGAGGTGAGCACTCTACCAAGCTTCGTCCCCAGCCCAGCCAGGTGGCCCAACATCAATCACTTTACAGACCATTCTTTTCCCACCTCCTACTTCTATACACATCCAGGGCCTTCTGAACTTTCTGTTCTGCTCTACCTGGCTATCTTTCACAAGTGTGTGTGTGTGTGTGTGTGTGTGTGTGTGTGTGTGTGTGTTCATGTACGTGTGTGTGCACATGTGTATGAGGCCAGAGGTCTTCACGGGGTGTCCTCCTCTGTCACACTGCCATGTTATTTTTGAGACGGGGGCTCTCACTGAACCCGGAGCTTACAGATTCACCAAGGCTAGCTCACCATTGAGCTCCAGTGATCCTCCTGTCTGTCTCTCCAATGCTCGAACTACAAAGGGAAACCATCATGCCTGGCATTAAAACACAACAGCAACAAACAAACAACAAAAAGCAAATAAACAACAACAACAACAACAAAAACCACCTCAGGTCCTTGTTCCCATTCAGCAAGCACTTTACCAACAGAGGCAGCCTCTGGGCCACGTTTACTTGTTATCTGAACATAAACACCGACTTCCCTCCATCAGGAAGCAAGTTTGCTGTAGATATTTCTTTTTTTTAATTAATTAATTAATTATTTTTTGAATGCAGAATGCCATTTATTGAAGGAGGGAGGAGGTCTTAAATACAGGCTTACAGCACAATGGGAGAACCCCGAAGGGCAGAATCACTACCGGTGTTTTACAATCTGCTGCAGATATTTCTAACCAGGATCAGCCTCACTGGGTAAACTAAATTAGGAAAAGCAATGGATACTGTCAGGATGTTGGCTCATCCAAATATGCTTTCCATCGATCTGCATCTGCTTCTTTTCCCCTCCAGACACTAAGTATCCCAGGCTAGCCTCAAACCGCAATCCTCCTGTCTCAGCCTCCTGGGCGCTGTGACCACAGGCGTATGCTGCCACACACTGCCTCTTGATCTCAGTCTGTGGAGCAGAATCTGGGCGTGTCTCAGTTCCACGCCATAGAGGTCTTCTCTGGGCTTCACTAGGTTTAATTCTAAGTGTTCTTCTGTTTTTATTGGCTCTATAAATGGTGTTTTCTCTCCTGGCTGCCATTCATGAGCATAAAAGCTATTGATGGCTGGGCTGTTTTCTGTCCTACTCACTACCTTCTCTAATTGTTTTAAAGAGGGAACTGACGTTTATGATCTCAAGGAAATTCCACTTGTTCCTGCTCCACTGAGCATGTGTTTCTTCGTGTGAGTTTTTTGTTTGTTTGTTTGTTTGTTTTTTGTTTTTTTGAGACAGAGTCTGTCACTGAGCCTGGGTCTCACTGATTCAGCTAGACTGGCTGACCATCAGGTCCGGGGATCTTTCCGTCTCTGCCTCCCCAGCCCTGGGCTTACAGATGTGTGCTGCCATATGGGTTTGGGGATCCAAATCAAGTCCTTATGCTTACACAGCCCAGACTTCACCAACTAAACCACGTCTTCAGGCCCACATACTATCATCATTTGTCCGAGACTAAACTACTGTTTCCCCCTTCCTCTGAGGCCGTATTCTCTGGGCTCCATGTTGGCCCAATACCACCCCTCTGTCCTCTGTCCCCTCCTTTCTCCCCTGTCTCTGATTTACTGTTCCATAGATTTATCTATCTAAGGCTTGGTGTGGTGACTCGGGCTCATCATCCCAGCACTGGGGAGGCTGAAGCAGGAGGATGGAGAATTCCTGGTCAGCCTGGACCATGTCGTAAGTAAGATCCTATCTCAAAACCACAAAAGCCGACCAGAACCACCATCATTCTTTCTGCTATATAAGAAGCAGTTTGGGCCGGGCGGTGATGGCTCACGCCTTTAATCCCAGCACTCAGGAGGTAGAGGCAGGCCTGGTCTACTCAGAGTTCTAGGACAGCTAGAGCTACACAGTGAGATCCTGCCTAAAGAAAAAAATTCCGGTTTTGTTTATTTGGTTTGTTTTACATTTGCTAATTTGTGTGTGATTGGCAAGTGTCACAGCATGTGTGTGGAGGTCAGAGGATAACTTACAAGATTTGGCTTTCTCCTCCCACCATGGGGGTCCTGGGGCTCAAACACAGAGTCTCGGGCTTGGTGGGAAGCGCCTCTGCCCAGTGACCCATCTAGTCAGCCCGGTATAAACACACGTTTCAACTGACTTCATTACTCTTCTGAAAACTCTAAAAATAAAAATCACTAATGAAGCTCCTCCAGGCTTGTAGCTTAACTAAATAAAGATCAGGAAATGTGATTCAGCTGTGGCCTTAGCCGCTGCGATGGCAACACGCAGGACTGCTGATCCAGCCCGACGACGGATACACCCTCCAGGCCACTCTCTAAGGCTGTCTGGCCCAAACGCAAACTGAATAAAACTGGCTTTTCTTTCTTTGTTCCCTCTACTTATTTGTTTGTTTGTTTATTGTGTGTATGCATGTGTACATTGTGTGGATGTGGACTCCAGAAGACAGCTTTCAGGAGTCAGTTCTCTCTCTCCATCACATGGGGGGCCCAGGGATTGAACTCAGGTTGTCAGGCTTAGCGGCAAACGTCCTTACCCACTGAACCATTTCATCTGCCCCCCTGCCCCCCCCCACACTTGTTTTGTCCAGAAAGGACCTCATGTAGCCCAGGCTGGCCTCATCATCTCTGTATCTTAAACTTCTTGATCTTAAACTTCTTGCTGACCCTCCTGCTTCCTCGTGTGCTGGGATTACAGGTGTGCAACACACGCCCAGTGCATGCAGTGCTTGGGATGGAACCCAGGGCTTCTTCAACGCTACTCAACATGCCACCAAGTGAGCACAACTCCAGCTAAAGCGGGCTTTTCTAATTTACAGCCTGACTTAAAATGAGAGCCTGTGGGGCTGGAGAGATGACTCAGTGGTTAGAGCACCGGCTGTTCTTCCAGAGGACCCGGGTTCCATCCCCAGCACCCACATGGTAGCTCATGACTTTCTGTAGCTCCAGCTCCAGGGGATCTGACACATTTATACAGGCATACTTGCAGGCAAAACACCAATGCACATGAAATAAAAATAAACAAATCATTAAAGTGGGAGTCTGTGAGCTTAGCACTCATCCCACAAGCTTCCTCCGAATCGTAGGATGCTACGGTTTTCTTTTTTCTCTTTTGTTTTTGGGTTTTCGAGACAGGGTTTCTCTGTGCAACAGTCCTGGCTGTCCTAAAACTCACTTGTAGACCAAGCTGGCCTTGAACGCACAGAAATCCTCCTGCCTCTGCCTCCCAAGTGCTGGGATTAAAGGCATGTGCCACCATCACCCGGCCTCTTAATTTAATTGCCATTAAAGCTTGCATTTACTTATTTCATACTTGTTTTATTTCCAAGTACTGGCAGTTTTGCAAATCTTAGGCAGGGGCTCTACCACTAAGCCACGCCCCAGCCCCTCACTGGGGGATTCTAGGCAGGTGCTCTACCACTGAGCCACACCCCAGCCCCTCACTGGGGGATTCTAAGCAGGTGCTCTACCACTAAGCCACGCCCCAGCCCCTCACTGGGGGATTCTAGGCAGGTGCTCTACCACTGAGCCACACCCCAGCCCCTCACTGGGGGATTCTAAGCAGGTGCTCTACCACTAAGCCACACCTCAGCCCCTCACTGGGGGATTCTAGACATGTGCTCTACAGCTGATTCTAGGAAAGACCTATATTATTAAACTATATCCCAACTCTCTTTTCACCTTTTTTTTTTTTTGCATAATCTCATGTAGCTCAGGCTGATTTCAGACTTGTTGTACAAGAGGATGACCCTAAACTTCTGATCCTCCTTCCTCCTGCCCTGTGACCAGTTACTGGGGTGCCAGGGATCATGCATGCTGGACAGGCATTCTACACACTGAGCTACATTCCAGCCCTCTTGTTATTTCAAGAATAATTTTTTAAAGATTTATTTTGAGCCCAGGTACAGTGGTGCACTCTCAGCACTCAAGAGGTAGGTGCAGCCAGATCTCTGTGAGTTCAAGCCCAGTCTGGTCTACATAGAAATTTCCAGGACAGCCAAGGCTGCATATTGAGATCCTGTCTTAAAAAAACATAAGACCCCCAACCCAACCCAACCCAACCCAACCAAAGATTAATCCTTAGTTTGAAGTGTATGTGCGTGCGTGCGTGTGCGCGCACATGAGCGCAGGTGCCCAGGCAGACCAAAGGTGATGGATACCCCAGAGCTGGAGGCATAGGCAGCCATGAGCTATCCCACCACAGATACTGGGAACTCACGGTAAGATCAACAGAGCCTCTCACTGTGGAGGCATCTCTTCATTACCCTCCTTTACTTTTTATTTTGAGACACAGTTTCTCTAAGTTTCTTTGACCAGCCTTGAACTCAACCTATAGCCCAGGCTAGCCTTGAGCTAGTCCTGCCCAAGTCCTGCCCATAGGGAGGGGGAGGTAGAAGGATGGAATATACAAATGAAAACAAACAGCAAACAACCTCTCTGAAATCTAACAGCCAAGAGCCTGTCTCCTTGGTGATAGTGACTGTCAATTCTTTTTTTATTTTTATTTTTATTTTAATTTTTTGGTTTTTCAAGACAGGGTTTCTGTCTAGCTCTGGCTATCCTGGAACTTGCTCTGTAGACGAGACTGGCCTCGAACTCAGAGATCTTCCTGCCTCTGCCTCCCAAGTTCTAGGATTAAAGGCGTGTGCCACCACCTCCTGGCTATATTTTAATTATTAATTTATTGTGTGTGCCGGCACACACATGCAAGCACCATGGCACCTGTGTGGAGGTCAGGGGACAATTTGCAGGAATTGTATGATGGCTGTTCTTGGTTATCAACTTGACTACATCTGGAGTCAACTAAAACCCCAAAATAGGGCACAGCTGTGAAGGATTTTATATTCTGTGTGTGTGTGGGTGTCTGTGTGTGAGTATGTGCACATGAGTGCAGGTGTCCACAGAGGCCAGAGCCCTGGAGCTCATTGTGAGCTGTCTGCTGTGGGTGCCGGGGTCCAACTGAGGTCCTCTGGAGGAGCAGGATGTGCTCTTAACCACGGATCTGTCCCTCCCATCCCTGTTCAGAAAGTCTTACACTGTTCCAGAAAAATGAAACAAGTCACTCCTTATCCAGGACAAGAAGAACAGTCAAGTCAGCTTCCCCTCCCATACTCCCCTCAAGACCCTTGACAACGTGGGCTGGAGAGACAGCGCAGTGGATAAAAGGCTTGCCGCACAAGTGTGGAACAGGAGCTCTGACCCCCAGAACCCAAGTGGATAAGCCAGCAGGCATGGCAGCCGCCTGTGATCCTAGTCCTCAGGCGGCAGAGACAGATGGAGAACCCCAGGATATAAATGGTCAGCCAGACTAGTTGAGTCACTGAACTCTAGGATCAACTGAGAGAGCCTGCCTCGATGAATAAAGTGGACAGTGATGGAGGGAGACGCCTGATATCAATATTGGGGCCACCACCCCACACACACTTCCACACATACACATATGCACACCACACACACATACACATGAAAAAAAAGACACTAGTAAACCAGAGAGATCATCAAAGATCCCCCTTTTCAAGCTTGAATGTGGGAAAGGAAGTCTCATTCACCCCCAGCCCCACTTCCCGTGCTGGAGCTGAGGAACTAAGAGACCGTTAGTTAGACCGTGAGGAAGTGAGGGGAGGGTGGCTGCTCAGACCCAGGCTTTGGAGACGCCACCTAGCTCTTCAGGGCCCCACAGGACGGGCCTGCAGCACTGTCAGCCTCCGTTCCAACGAAGGCCTTTTGGTGACATCTTGTGAACGAGGACAGAAAGTGCAGCTCCAATCTGCACGGCAGCCAGGCTTTGGGTCCCACCCAAAGATGGACTGGATATGACAACAGGAATCAACTCAGAAAAGGGAGGAAGCAGCCGAGACGGGGAGGATGACACTCCCCAAAGCCAGGTCTATGGTGTCAAAACAGTTGGAGATGTGTCTGCCCCATGAGAGACAGGAAGGAAGCCCTGGGGTATCGCACCACCCTCTCAGGGTGAGAGCTCTTGTCTGTAATCCCAGCACTCTAGCACTTGGGAGGTTGAAGCAGCAGGATTTCAACTCAAGGCTAGCCTGGGCTACATCCTGGGATTCTACTTAGACAACAACATAAACCCATAAGACAGCTTCCAGGGCTGGGGAAACAGTGACTAAGAATGTTGGCTGCTCTTCCAGAGGACCTGGGTTCAGTCCCAGCACCTACCTACAGGATGGCTCACAACCACTGCCATGCTCCAATTCCAGGAGATATGACGCCCTCTTCTGACCTCCAAAGACATCAGACACACACAGGTGCAGACATGTGTGAGCAAAACCTTCACTCTCATTACACACACACACACACACACACACACACACACACACACACACACACACCTACAGGTGGATAGTGACACCCCTAGACAGTCGTGTGGCTGCTGGATTGTGCTCACTGGTGCGGCTTCTGTGCGGTCCTGTCAGCAGCAACAGGGACCAGGGCTCCATTCTGTCACTTGTAGTAGTCTGAAGAATTTCTTTAAAACTTTATTTCCTTTGATTTTTAAAATAAAGAATTATTTTAATTTTATGTATATGAGCATTTTGTCTGCACCTTGGCATGCAAGACCTGCAGGGACCAGAAGAGGGCACCAGATTCTCCAGAACTGGAATTTGAGATGGTTGTGGGTGTGGGTGATGGAAATCGAACCTAGATTCTCAGGAAGAGCAGCCAGGGCTCAGCAAGCACTGAGGAGCCATGAAATTTCTTTAAAAATTATCTTTAAGATTTAGCCGGGTGGTGGTGGCTCCCAGCACTTGGGAGGCAGAGCCAGGTGGATCTCTGTGAATTTGAGGCCAGCCTGGTCTATAGAGCAAGATCCAGTGGGGTGGGGGTGGGAATTATCTTTAAGATTTAAAAAAATCTTTTAGGGACCTTGATTCAGGTAAAACAGGATCCTTGGATGCAGAAAAGAATTTCAGGGTGAGCCATGACAAGCTGATTTGGAGTTTATCAAAAACAGAAAGTGGGTTGGGCTGTAGCTCACTTGGCCGCATGCTTGCCTAGCCCTGGAGCCCTGGGTTCCATCACCAGCACTTTATAAACTGCTATAGTGATGTCTGCAATCCTAGTACCTGGAAAGTGGAGACACGGGGATCAGAAGTTCAAGGCCACCCCAGGCCAACCTTGGATACTTGGGGCATTGTTTCAAAGAAACCAGCTGGGTGTGGTGGCTCACACCCTTAGTCTCAGCCTTCCGGAGGAAGAGGCAGGCAGATCTGAGTTCAGAGGCCATCTGTCTAGAAGGATAGATAGTGAGACACTCTTGAAACAAAGAGAAAAAAAGGAAGTCACCAAAGTAAATAAACCAAAATAAGAATGTGGATGTGGGCTTAATTATTTTGTTTTGCTGTTGTCTTTGGATTTTTGGTTTTTGGTTTTTTTCAAGACAGGATTTCTCTGGGTAGCTGTCCTAGAACTCGCTCTGTAGAATAGGCTGGTCTTAAACTCATAGAGCCCGGCCTGCCTCTGCCTCACAAATGCTGGGATTAAAGGTGTGTGCCATAATGCCCAGCTGGCTTAATTTTTTAAGTTTATTTATTTTTTTCTTTTTTTTTTTTTAGATTTATTATTTATTTATTATGTACACAGCATGTATGACTGCAGGCCAGAAGAGGGCACCAGATCTCGTTACAGATGGTTGTGAGCCACCATGTGGTTGCTGGGAATTGAACTCAGGACCTCTGGAAGAGCAGTCAGTGCTCTTAACCTCTGAGCCATCTTTCCAGCCCAAGTTTATTTATTTTTGTGTGTTTGGCTTTGACTTGCATGAATGTATGTCCACCATGTACGTACCTACAGAGGTCAGAAGAGGGTATCAGATCCTCTGGGACTGGAGCTAAAAAGACAGTCGTGAGCCACCATGTGAGTGCTGGGAATTGAACCTGGCTCCTCTTAACCTCTCCAGTCAGGCCAACTCTCCAGCTCATCGGTATGGGCTTCTTAAAGATTGGTGGTTAAGTGTCCCTTTTCTGAAAAGGGAGTAGAGATAGAGGAAGGGGTATCCCCTAAAAACCCAATAAGTAATAAAATTCCAAAAGCTACCAAAATCCTACACAGTCACCACGAAGACACTTAGCTACTTTCTATCTGTGCCCTGGTTCTGTGGGTGCCCAAGGCCATGCTGGGCACTAAATGACACTCAGGGATGTGAATGGACCTGTTCATCCCAGCATTGTTCATACACCATGATGCTACCTGGGGCAGGTATAGAAATGGGCCTTCACAACATACTCAAGGTGGCTAGGCAGGTACCAAGACACCAAGACAAGGCTTTGTATCCCTTTTGTCTTAGGGATACAAAGCTCCTCCCTATACCTAGTGTTCCCCCAAAACCTCTGCCCACAGCACCCCAGCAGCTGAGGACAGAGAATCTTTCTAGTCTGTACTCAAGTAGAGGAGCAAACTGTAAGTCCCTCCTTCAAAAGAGAACATGGGGCTGGCAAGATGCTCAGAGGGCAAAGAGATTGCCACGCAAGTGCGAGGACCCGAGTTCAAGTCCCCAGATCTCACAAAAAAAGGTCAGTTGGTCATGCAGCTTTTCAGTAGTCCCAGCATCCAAAAGGCAGAGGCAGGGATTCCTGGAGCTGGCAGCTGGACCAGACGAACTACAAGCTGTGGGCCCAGTGAGTCTCTTGCTTCAGTCTATAAGGTGGAAAGCAACCAAAGAAGACACCAAAGGTCATCATCCTCAAGCCTCCACATGTATGTGAACACTTATGCCCTGACATGTGCATACAACACATGCAACAAACACACCTGCACTCCATGTATGTGCACACAAAATGCATACTTTGAGAATAATTATCTATACTTCCCAAGAAAAAACACTCTGGCCTCTGCAAGCACCAGACACATACTTGGTATACACACACACACACACACACACACACACACACACACACACACAGACAAAACACATACATAAAAAATAAACAAGCTGTTGGGGGTGACGACACATGCCTTTAATCCCAGATAGAGGCAGAAGCTCTGTGAGCTTGAGGCCAGCCTGGTCTACATATCACTAGGACTATTTAGAGAGACTGTCTAAAAAATAGAAAGCAACAGGTGAAATAAATTAGTTTATTAACCATTATATATAAAATATTTCAACATATAAACAATGGATCAATCTAATGCTGGTACCTGTCACCAGGGTATTCCAGACACACTCTTCCCCAACAATGTCACGGCCAGCTGGCAGCAGAAGTGGTCAGGACACACGGGTGACACCCGAGCGACGGTGTGTGTGTGGCCTGCACCCTGCGGCCCATCTCACTGCTCCCCCTCTGAGTTTCTGCTCCTCACAGAGCCCGAGGAGCCCGATCTCTGCCCGACACTGTGGTGCTTCGGCATGAGAAGCTTCTATTTCAACCCCGGAAGTTCTGAGATGGCTCCCATTTCCTGATGTTCTTCTTGGGAGTTAAAACCAGGAGGCAGAGGCAGGTGAATCTCCAAGTTCAAGGCCAGCCTGGTTTACAGAGTGAGTTCCAGGACAGCTGGAGTTATATAGTGAGACCCTGTCTCAAAGAGAAAACCTGAACCCAGGCATGAGGAGTCATGGCTGCTTACGTCAACTGTGGAGATAGAACTGTGGGCCGAGTGCACACCCTCGTCCACAGCAGCCCAGCCCGAGGTCAGAACCAGTGTTCTTGGGGGCCATGAGGGACTATGTCCCACTGGCCCCTCATTACAAAAGCCACATAGGGAAGAATGCAGACCCATCAGCTCTCTTCTGTTACAGGACAGAATTTTCCAGAACACCAAGTCCTGAAACGGTTTAACACCGGCCAAAGCCACTGCTAATGAGGTTTGCACAGGTCCTCAGCTCCTGAACTCAGCAGTGCTATGGTAGGTAACCTACCCCACCTCAGAGCTGCTGAACAGCCTCATTTACTTTGTTAAATAATTTGTGCATCTAGTGTGTGTATATATACATATGGGTGCACCTGGGTGTGTGAAGCCACAGGTTAATCTGCAATGTCCGTCCTCAGGAAGGGTCCACTTTGTTTTTCGAGGTGGTGTCTCTCTGGTCTGGAACTCTCCAATTAGGCTAGGCTGCTGGTCAGAGCTCCAGGGATCTTCCTGTCTCCAGCTCCCAGTTCAGAGATTACAAGTGTGCACCAATCACATCTGGCTTTTTTTTTTTTTTTTTTTTTTGGTTTTTTTGAGACAGGGTTTCTCTGTGTAGCTTTGCGCCTTTCCTGGAGCTCACTTGGTAGCCCAGGCTGGCCTCGAACTCACAAAGATCCGCCTGCCTCTGCCTCCCGAGTGCTGGGATTAAAGGCATGCGCCACCACGCCCGGCTCTTTTTTTTTTTTTTTTTTAAAGATTTATTTATTATATACACAGAAGAGGGCACCAGATCTCATTACAGATGGTTGTGAGCCACCATGTGGGTGCTGGGAATTGAACTCAGGGCCTCTGGAAGAACAGTCAGGGCTCTTAACCTCTGAGCCATCTCTCCAGCTCCACGTCTGGCTTTTTAAAACATGGACTATTGAAGGTTGGGGATTTAGCTCAGTGGTAGAGCACTTGCCTAGAAGGTCCTCAGCTCTGGGGGAAAAAAAAAAACAGACTCTGGCCAGGCGGTGGTGGTGCAGGCATTTAATCCCAGCACTCGGGATTTCCAGGAAAGGCGCAAAGCTACACAGAGAAGAAACCCTGTCTGGAAACCCCCGGCCCCACTCAAAAACAAAAACAAAAAACAACATGGGCCCTGGAATAAACCAGGTCCTCATCTTGTGAGGCAAGCACTTAACACACTGAGCCATCCCTGCCCTAACTTGAACAGTCAATGGGAGACTTTTCCATGAAGACTCAGTCTACCAGGAGAGTCAGGAAAGCACTGGAGGCCACATCACCAAGGTTAAAACCCAAGAGGAAGGAGCTGGTGTGAGGCCCAGACAGGAGCCTCGCCATCACTTCACCGTCCACCTGAAGAGAAGAGAAAGAAGCAATGGGTGAGCACACATGTCGGAACTGCCTAGACAGAAGGGATCGGTCATGAAAAAGGGCCTTCAGGGATACTCGGGACATTCTAGAAACAGCTTTGTGGCCAGGCCTGGCCTTTCTTAGGGAAGCACACCACTAAAGTCTCACATGTCATTTAGACTGGTACCTGAGTTGCTGGGCCAACCAGCTGATTCCCGATGGCTTCTGCTCAGGAGCTCTGGATGCTGAAGGCCTAGAGAGAAAGTCAGATGTGTATTTATTAGACCTTCTTACCCACATCAAGAAATTCCACCTATGTCTATGTAGTTAGATGGTTGGGCTTGAGAAAGTCAAGTGTAATTACAAAGTAACTTAGCTCTTCTCTGACCTCCATATATATGTATACATGCTGTACTGTGTGTATCCTCTTATTCCCCATAAAAGATTAAAAACCAAAAGGTAACTCATGGGGCTGGCAGACAGCCCAGGAGAGCGCTTGCTACACAAATCTGAGGACTTGTTGAATTCCCAGCACCCAGGTAAAAGCCAGATGCCAGTGTGTCCGAAATCCCAGGAATCCTACAGGGATATGGGGTCGGGGTGGAGGCAGGAGCCTCCAGGGAAGCTCTCTCAAGTCAGCTGGCACACCCCACAGCAAACAAGAGGCCTTGTGTCAAACAAGGTAGGAATCAAGGACCAATATCCATGCACATGGGGTGGGTGACTCTCACACACACAAACACACACAGTAAGTTATGTGTTAAGATAGAAGTTTCTACTTCTTATTAAAGTGGCAATAAGGATGTTCTGTGCCCTTTTCCACAAGACATGCCAATGTCCTAACCTAACCCCTAGCACCCAGGAGGGACCTCATTTAGAGACAAGTTTTCACTGAGATGACCAAACTGAGCATCAGTCATACAACTGATCTGCCCTAACAGCGGAAGCAAGAGGCAGACAGGCTCTAGGAAAAACCACACCAAGACGAAGGCAGAGATGGGAAAAACGTGCCCACGAAGCCAGGCTCACCAGGGAGCACCAGGCAAGCCAGAAACTGTGAGAAGCTGGGAGAGCAAGTTGTGCCTCTCAGAAGGAGTCAGCCAGCTGCCAACTCCGCTCTTGGCCCACGAGACTAAACCCCCGATGCTGGCGTCCCCAGTGTGGGGCAGCTGCAGGACTAACTTCCCGGAGCCTGGGCTCACTCACCTCCCCCGGCTGGTGGCGCTGCTCTCAGTTTGGCAGCTGTGGTCCAGAGGATGCCTGTGCTGAATGCAGAAGTTGCCATAGCACTGTGCACAAGCCAGCGGCAGCATCTCCTTCTTCTTGCATCCCTCTTTCGAGCATCGGTGTGTGAAAACCTGCAAGAACAAAGTCACTTCTGTGAGCAGCATGTCACCAGTTCAGCTCAAACTGGCCCTGGCAGCTGGGCCAGGTGGCACAGGCCCAGATTCTAAGTACTCAAAGAGGCTGAGTTAGGGGAGAACTGACTCCATGTGTGTGCCATGGAGACACACACATACACACACTCACACAGAGCCTCTGGTTGTGGCTTAGCAGTAGATTCATTCCCCAACACGGCCCAATAAAAACAAAAGCAACAGAAACCACCACCTGAAGCTGGGAGATGACTTGGTGGGTGAGAGAACCTGTAAAGGCCTACACATCAAGGTCAGACCTCCAGCACCCATGTAAAAAGCTGCGCACAGCTACACACATGCCCGCAAACCTAGCCCTGTGGGGGACAGGGGGTGGTGACTGAAGCTTGCAGGTTGTCAGCCTAGCTCCAGGTTCAACAAGAAACCCTCATAGGGGATGAGGCAGAGATGACAGAGCAGGCCAGGAGACATTCTCTGGCCTCCACACATGTATGCAAGGGCATGCATACACACAAATATACATGTGCACACACAAACCAAAATGAAAATTTTATGTATTGCTTTTAAAGACTGGGTCTCACTATGTAGCCTTGGCTAGCCAGGAGCTTGCTATGTATCATGCTGGCCTTTACTCATCTCCCAATTGCTGGAAATAAAGGCACACACTACATCTGGCTTTTTAAAAGGTAAAATAAAAAGCTAACAGGTCCTGGTCACTCAGAATGAGGATGCCAAGTTCTGTTTAGACAGGTTTTGCCAGGTTAGAGGCAAACACTGACTATGTAGTCAGCAGCAGCAGCAGCAGCAGCAGCAGCAGCAGCAGCAGCAGCAGCAGCAGTGTGTGTGTGTGTGTGTGTGTGTGTGTGTGTGTGCGCGCGCGCGCGTGCGCGCGCGCATACACGTTAGCCCTAACCCAAGTCTCACCTTTTGGTTCCTCCCAGGGTGAAAGGTGCAATCTCTGTCCATGTGCTCTCCAACCACCACATCTGGGATCTCACCTCTTTTCACAGGGATGGGGACATTGCAGAGGGGACACACGGGCACCTGCACATCCTGAAAGAATGAACATAGGATGACACCAGCACTCACACTCAAATGTCACACACACACAGTAAAATGTGTTTACAAGCGGGAGCACACTGGCGAGGACAAGAACTATGGGGACAGGACCGTATACAAGGTAACGGTAAACCACCCAAGGTTGTCTAGTGGGATTCAGACACAAAAAGGCCACCACCAGCTTTGGAGGGCCCTCAAGAGAGGAAGCTGGTGAGATGGGGGTGGGGGGACCTCACATGGCCATGGGAGAGGACCCACCTGACCCCTCAGAGCCAGGTGATGGGTGGAAACTGGCAGGAAGGATCCCAGCAGTCACTCTGGGGCTGCCTCTCTGATTTCAGTGGCTTTACCAACAGGACGAGATGCCCTCGGCAGTGGAGGGGCTGTACCCCAGTGCTGAGTGCCAGCCAGAGACTGAGGGTGCTCTGGAGGGTGTGGAGGCAAAACTCTAAGCCAGGACCACTGAGGGAGGGATCCATGCCAGAGGGGATGGGACGGCTGACATCAGATGGAAACAGGGGTCACAGGCTTCTGTGCCCTGCTGTCTGCAGGAGGGCTGCCTCAGTTGGCTGATGTGCCCACCAAGAAACAAAGCATTCCTATGTGATCTCCAGACATTTCTCACCATGGGCACAAGGAAAGGTCCAGATGACACACAAACAGCTTGCCACCTAGTCATCAGTGCCTGGTAAACAGGAACGTGAGTCACTGACCCTACCCACCCTCATGACTTGGCTGGACTGTGCCCAGCTCTGGTTAAGGCATGTGATAAAGTCACCTACTGTCCATATGCCACCAGGGGAAGCGGCAGAGTTCACTGACATGACCTGTGAGTCACCTCTGGGACAGAGTGAGCCCATGGACTCAAGGGACCTCCCAGTGTCTGGTGGACAGTGTGCAATCTCCTAGAACCTCCTGCCACAATGACCTGAAGGAACAAGAAACTATGACACCTGCTCCCTACACCAAGTGTGTGAAGGTGAAGGACCACTGTGAAGGCTGGAATGTGGGGCACACAATGAAGGTGCACTTTTAGGGCTGGGAGACAGTCCAGTTGGCAAAGATACCCATGCAAGCACCAGGACCTGAGTTCTAACCCCAGCACCACCTGAAAGCCAGGTTTGATGGAACACGCTGGTAAACCCAACACTTCGGAGGTGGAGACACGGGGACCCTGGGGCTTGCGAGCCAGCTGGCCTAACCTACGTGGTGAACTCCAGGCAGCGAGTGACTATCTCAGAAAACAAGGGATGGCACCTGAGGTTGTCCTCTACTCGTCCCTCATACACAGCACAATTCAGCTGAGAGCAAGCAGACTTCCCCGTGGGTCTCGGGGCTCACAGCCTACAGCCACAGTCCATTTACTGAGCTAGCTCAGTCCTGGCTTCCACACAAACACACTATCTGGAGACAGCACCCCTGCATGGAGCATAGGCTGCAGAGGCAATCATGGGCTCTTCTGACTTCCTGACTGTCTCAGAAGACTGCTTCCGCTGACCCTCTGCACCTACCAGGAACAGCTCAGAGCACCAATATTCCAGCATCTATGTGAGCACTGCCACACAATCTTGTAGCATGCAGAGACACTAAAAACTGGTCATCTCAGGCTGGCCTTGAACTCAGAGATCCTCCTGTCTCTTCTGCCTCCAGAGTGCTGGGATTAAAGGCATATGTCATTATGCTCAGTCCCCAGGGACTTTAACTGTTTAGAAACCCTCAGGGAAGGAAGGGACCTGGTGAGCTCCTCTGTTCTGGTGCTCTATAGTGCTGACTTTGATAGTTGTAAGAATCCAAATATGATAAAATGACATAGAAGTGTATCTCTACTCTGTACTGCAAAAATGGCCTGCTTTTAGTATTGTATTATAGGTACGTCAGATGTGACCACTGGAGGAAATGGATGAAGGATGCCCTGATTCTCATTGTAACTTCCTAAAAATTTAAAATTACTTCAAAATAAAAAATAAATAAGTTTAAAAAATTGCTCATCTCCCCCCTGCCGGGCGGTGGTGGCGCACGCCTTTAATCCCAGCACTCGGGAGGCAGAGCCAGGCGGATCTCTGTGAGTTCGAGGCCAGCCTGGGCTACCAAGTGAGCTCCAGGAAAGGCGCAAAGCTACGCAGAGAAACCCTGTCTCGAAAAACCAAAAAAAAAAAAAAATTGCTCATCTCCCTCCACAGTTGTTTTTTCCTTTAGACGCCCAGCCTAAGAGGGCTGGGGAGACAGCTCAGAGACCCGACTTCAAACCCCAGGACCCATGTAAGAGCCAGGTGCTTGCATTTAATTTTGTTGTGTTGTTTGTTTTCGAGACAGGATTTCTCTGTGTATTCTTTACTGTCCTTGAATTTGCTCTGTAGACCCGACTGGCCTTGAACTCAGAGATCCGACTGCCTCAGCCTATCAGCTATCAGTGACATCATGTGCTATCAATATGCCCAGCTGACAGTATGCATTTGTAATTTCAATGCTGGCAAGGCAGAGACTGGAAGATCTTGGGGCTTGCTGGCCAGATTCAGTAAGAGACCTTGTTTCAAAAAATGTGCCAGATCTGGATTTTTAAATACAGGTTAAGCATCCTCAATCCAAAAATCCCAGATCCAAATACACGCAAGTCCAAGCTTTTTGACTTCCAACATGTTACAAATGGAAAAATCTCATATCTGATCTTGTGTGACAGTTAAAATGCAGACACACTGAAAATACCATGTAAAATCATCTTCAGATGGTGTGCATAAAAAAAAATATCTGAGACATGAGTAAACAGAATCCTATCCCAAAGACATGGAATTGTATGTGCATGTGTGCCATGTTTGTGTGTGTGTTTCAAATCTGAAAAGAAAAAATAAAAAACCTGAAACTGTGGAGGGTGGGTTGGGAGGAAAGGCTGGGGGGTGGGAGGAAGGACAGGGGAATCTGAGGTTGATATGTAAAATGAATAGAAAAATCTCTTAATAAAAATAAATAAATAGAAATAAGTAAAAACAAATAAATTAAAAAAAAAATGTGGAAAGCAGCTGGGTGTGGTAGCACACACCTTTAATCCCAGCACTAAGGAGACAGACAGTTTCTGTGAGTTTAGGGCCTTCCTGATTGACAAAGCAAATTCGAAGCCATCAGAGCTACAACGTGAGACCCTGTCTCAAAACACCAAACTAAACAAATAAGTAAACGATAAAATAAATAAATAAAACTCACTAATATAAGCAGCTCTGTGGCTGGCATCCACTGTACTGACGGTACACTATACTGCTAAGCTGTCAATGAGTTCACTGAGAAGCTAGCTCTGGAAGCCATGCTGCAACCCATCCCTACCCCATTGAAACCCGATCCTGTTTGTCTCAAAGTGTCCTCCAAGACACCTTGGCTGGGGGTGGGTCAGTCAGTCCCCTGACTCTGTGACAGGGAGAAGAGAACAATGAGTGATGCAGACCGAGAATAAAAGCACCATGTCGTGGAGAAGAGCTAGAAGGGAAAGCACTTCCAACAGAGGGACCGTTGCTCACCCTGTGATAACAAAGTGCCTGCCGTGGGAACTCCAGCTGACTCCCTCACCCTGTGATAACAAAGTGCCTGCCGTGGGAACTCCAGCTGACTCCCTCGACCTCCCCAGTCTGTTTCTGCTGGACGTTCGAGTGCCCCACTGGAGGATGTTTTACTATTCACCCACCCATCCATCCATCTCCCCTTCTTCCAGCTCTGGCTCACTACCTCCTCTTTTACCTTGGCCGGCTATACACTTAATAAACCCACTCATTCCAATCTCAAAGCATGGCTGACATAGACCATCCTCTGGCCTGCACAGAACAACTGGACAGAACAGCTGTGGTGCATGCAGTCTAGACTCCAGGATGATGAGTTACCTTCTTGAATGCACAGGGACACTTATGACCCCAATAGGAAAAATGGTCTTTACAGAAATCTTCTTTACATGCGTCACATGTTATTGGCAAAAAATCTAAAAAACAAAAATCAAGCAAAACAGTAAATCATCTGAAAGACTGGAACCAAAGAATTATATACCACTCAAAGCAGGAACGTATCTACATTAGACTATTCATTCCTTTAAGAGAGATTTAAAAAAGAAAAAAAAGAAATTGAGACAGGGGTCTTATTTAGTCCAGGCTGGCCCAGAACTCATAGGTAGCTTAGGAGGACATTGAATGTCGTTTCTCCTGCCTGCGACTTTCCCGTGCTGGGATTACAGGCACGAGCCACCACACTGGTTTTATGTGGTGCTGGGATGGAATCCAGAGCTTCATACATGCTCGGTAAAGCACTGTTCCAACTGAGCCACAACCCCAATCCCAAAGCTAGAGATGTAGTAAGGCCAAGAGATGCCCAAGGACCCACAAAGACAAAGCTACCTTCAACACAGATTCCATCTCTGTGGTGCCAATCATCCAAGCTGTATACTGTGTCTGCATAGCCCTGGTGGCCTCACCTGGCCTTAGGTGGATGTTAAACTGCATGCAGACCCCATGTCCTGTACTGGAGTCCTCATGCTGAGAAGCCAGGAACTAGGACAGAGGCCAACTAGTTAGTTAATGATGTAATTAATAGCCAGATGTCCCTCACAAATGGCCGGTGAAATACTGTCTCCTAGAAGGAGCCCTTGAAAGGTCTTACCCAGTTGCCTGCAAGTCGGTTCTGAGCAGTGCTTCCCCAAGTCAGGAAACTCCATTGTGAACACAGCGTCCAAAACACAGGTATTTAAGATTCACCTGTGGGAATTAGAATGAGGCCCCAAGTTAGTCACCAGGACCTGTAACCTGTGGCCAATGAGCATGAAGAGACTCCCTCTGTGGGGAGCATGGGATGTCCAAATCATCCTGGGGCCAAGTCACAAATCCTCAAGATTTCAGCAGAGAGGCAACTGGGAGTTTCTTCATAAACACCAAGTCCCAGCCCAAGAGCCAAACCCTTACTGTCTAGTCCCTTCAGGTCCTAGTTTACAAAGCCCGTCCTAACCACGGGGTTTCCAGGAAAGCCACATTTCAAAGCATCCTGAGATTCCCAGGCCAGGCTAGGTGGTGCAGACCTGTCACTCCAACCACTCTAAAGGCTGGGCCTGGAGAATCACACAAACTCTAGGCCAGCCTGGACAGCTCTGGGAGACCTTCTTGGTGCTGTGATAAAATACCCTGACAAAAAGCAACTTCGGGAAGAAAGGGTTTGTTTTCGCTCAGTTCCAGGTTTATGGTCCCATCACTGTAAGGAAGCCTGGGTGGCAGGGACCTGCAACAGTCACATCACATCCACAGTCAAGAACAGAGAGGAATGAATGAATAAATGCTAGCAGCACACATGCTTGGGCACAACTCCATGTCTCCACTCCCATAGAGTTCAGGCCCTCCTGCCTAGGGACTGGTGCCACACATAGTATACTGGGTCTTCCCAAATAATTAACTTGACAACACCCACACCCCAGCCCAAGACATGCTCACTGGCCAACCCAATGTGGACACCCAATCCTCCATTGAGACTTTCTTCTCAGGCGCTTCTAGGCTATGTTGGGTTGACAATTAAAGCTAATCATCACTCCCCATTGAAAACACAAAAAAGCCGGGGTTCTTTTTTTTGTTTGTTTGTTTTTTGTTTTTTGAGACAGGGTTTCTCTGTGTAGCTTTGTGCCTTTCCTGGAACTCACTTGGTAGCCCAGGCTGGCCTGGAACTCACAGAGATCTGCCTGCCCCTGCCTCCCGAGTGCTGAGATTAAAGACGTGAGCCACCACCGCCCAGCAGATCATCCTATTTCAAAGAGAAACCCTGTCTCAGGGCAGGGGGGGGGGGAGGGAGGAAGGGAAGGGTGGATGGCTTCTGAGGAATGACATCTGAGGTTATTAGCTTTATAAAAGAATGTCTGGCCAGCATGTGGGAAGGGGAAGTTCTGAGTCCAATCCCCAACTCTGGCAAGAACAAAACAAATGTGGTGAGAATGAGAAGTGCTTTCCATACTCAACTCATAGCTGCCCCTGAAACTGCTTGGATTTCAGTTGCAATTTCATCTCCCCAGTACACTTGTTGACATCAACAGAGTCTGTTCCCAGGTGCCAAATGACATTAGTTGACTACATTCCCCAGTGGAGTCTGTCCCTTGCCTCTTACTCCCTTATGCATTGAATGGTACTCTGTGCTCACTACTTAATGGTATCAGGCCAGAGCTGATCAGGGAAGGAGGCACAAGCCCTTAATTAAACCACAAGAAACAGACGACTAGAAAGACTGGCATCCTGGAGACGGACCAGACTTAAGTCCAAGTCTCCTCTATGTCCTGTCATCCATCAAATGGCTCAAAACTCCTGCACTTTCCAGTGTTCAAGTCCCCCAAAGACCTTCTTAATGTCTTTCTATCACTTCTCTTCTCCACTGGGAACTTCTAATCTAGAACCTGGGAACTTCTAATCTAGAACCTAGCTTGAACTCTCTGGCCTCAGTAAACATCTATTTGCCTTGCAAGGACCAATCTGCAGTGTCACTTTCTCAAACACCATCCCGACCACCTGCCAGCCTCCACCAGCCCTCGTCTCTTCCCTTCCTGGTGCATTTAACTGCTAACTGCTGGTTCTCATTCCTGTTGGCTAGAAAATCTTTTGGCATCATACACAACAAAATCCACATTATGAAATGTACTTATTCAAAGCTACCAGAGCCAGGCGGCGGTGAGGCACGCCTTTAATCCCAGCACTCTTTAATCCCAGCACTCAGGAGGCAGAGCCAGGTGGATCTCTGTGAGTTCGAGGCCAGCCTGGGCTACCAAGTGAGTTCCCGGAAAGGCGAAAAGCTACACACAGAAACCCTGTCTCAAAAAGCCAATAATAATAATCATCATCATTATCATCATCATCATCACCCCAGCACTCGGGAGACAGAGCCAGGTGGATCTCTATGAGTTCGAGGCCAGCCTAGTCTACAGGACAGGCACCAAAACTACACAGGGAAATCCTGTCTCAACAAACAAACAAACAAAGCTACCAGAACTTGATACTATTCCCAAATGACCATCGGTTGATTCTTTTCTTTCTAGGGGGAGGGCAGTCTATATTATGTGGCCCTGGCTGTCCTGTAACTCACTTTGTGGACCACGCTGACCATCAACTCAAAAGATCTGCCTGCCTCTGCCTCCGGGAGCGCTAGAATTAAAGGTGTGAACCACCGTGCCCGACCGGTACATTGTTTCTTGAGAAAAAGTCTTCATTACTTAGCTCAGGCTAGCCTGGAACTTGCGATCTAATAATGGCCCAACTTCCCCAGTGCAGAGACTACAGGCCTGCATCACCACACCTGGCCCACGACACCAGCTCAGGACAGTTGACCTGGGAATCTAAGATGTCACTGCGCTGAGACGCTAAGTTCTTGCTGCCCTGGCCCGGGAAGCCACAGCGCGGAGACGCCAGGCCCTGGTTCACCAGCTCCTGTGACCCCCCTCCTCAGCAGCACCTGTGACCCCGGTTCAGCGCGACCCACAAAGACACACAGGTACCTGTCCGGGGTAGTAGATGGAGACGGCGGCGGAAACAGGAAAGCGGGGTCCTTCGTGGTCAGCCCGGCGCCACCACAGTAGGAACCGCGGGCCCAATCTCCGCGTGCCACCCGACTTCTCGCAAGTCCGGAAAGCGTAGCATCGCACCCGCGGCAGCCGGGGCCATTTATCCTCAGTCAACAGATACAGAGTCATGCATCCTGGGCGTTCCCGGCGCGCCCCGATGACGCCATGCTAATGCCAACCAATCCCGTAGCACCTAGGCTAGGCTCGCGGGCGCGCCCAAAACGTCACCGAAAGCCGGCCAATCGCTTCGCGCCGTGATGTCGTCACTCACCGTGCGCCCAATCTGGCTGCTCCACGGCTCGGTTCCCTCCTTGTCTTCGGCCTCTTTGCTGGAACTTTCACGCAGCGTCTCTGGCTTTGGCTGCGTCACGGTGAGGCAGTTCTCGGGGAGGTGGCAGGCCTGTATCAGGGAGCCTGAGACAGGACCGAGCCGGGGGGCCAGGCTCCTGTCCCCGCAGTCCCTATAGGCTCCAGTGGGTCGGAGCTGCAGTGTGCACAGAATTGGTGGTCCATCTGTAAAGTTGTGGGGATCCCAGGACTGGGGGAGACAGAACACCTGTGCCAGGCCTCGGAAGTGAGAGCCAGTCGAGATTACAAGATGGTCTTCAAGATGCCTGTATCTTTGTTAGGATAGTTGGAGCATCTTTGCCCTGTGCATAAGGATTAGGTGTGAGGGGCCCAAAACAGCTTGACCACACAGCTGCCATGACAGGCTGAGAGGCCCAGACACAGCTTCTGTGACAGGCTTACGGGCTGGCAACAGCCAGACCCAGGAAAAGCCATAAGCTGACCCTACCCAGGGAGGGCCTACATCTAAAGGGAAGTACCTGATATCCCAAACACTCCAACCATTAGATAAGGTTAGATAAGATCGCCAGATGTCCCTGAGTCTAGCACACAACTATTTCTTTTTTAGATACCTCTAGACAAATGTCAGCCAATCACCAAATGAGAGTGTTTATTCTGAAACCAAATATGAGTGACTATGGCACAGGAACAGATTCAGTTCACCTCAGATTTATGGAGTTCTTGTAGCAACAGGTTAAAGATGATAAGGTAGAGGCTGGAGAGATGGCTCAGAGGTTAAGAGCACTGGCTGCTCTTCCAGAGGTCCTGAGTTCAATTCCCAGCAACCACATGGTGGCTCACAACCATCTGTAATGAGATCTGGTGCCCTCTTCTGGCATGCTGGCCAAACACAGTATACATAATAAATAAAATAGGCCGGGCGGCGGCGGCGCACGCCTTTAATCCCAGCATTAGGGAGGCAGAGCCAGGTGGATCTCTGTGAGTTCGAGGCTAGCCTGGTCTCCAAAGCTAATTCCAGGAAAGGCACAAAGCTACACAGAGAAACCCTGTCTTGAAAAACATATATATGTGCCTTGGTGGAAACCTCAGGTAGATGGATTACAGCAAGTGGGAGGCCCCTGTTATGGACCTCACATTCTATTCGTAGCCTCTTAGTATTTACCTAAGAGTGTCAAAGATGTTAGTTAGGTCACACATGCACTGGTGGTGGGCATAGGTGGCTAATTGAAGAGCTAAAGATATCTAGCCCAAGATAATTCCAACTCTGTGAAATTAGTGAGGTTATAATCAGCCTGTAGAATGTGTAACAACAGTGTAGCTTTCCCCAAGGTTTGGGAGTTTTAGTTAACACCAGTACAGCTTATCCCCTTATTCATAAAGCTGGCTTGTGTTGCTCTACCCATGATGAGTCGGCAAGGAGGAGTGTTTCTAGTGTTGAAGACCTGGGCCCTTGGGTGTCAAAGGTTTGCTTCTAGGCTGTGCTGACAGACTCAGAGCCTTCCAGCTGCAAGCCCTGGGAATAGGGACCTATGCTACAGGCTCCAGGGCCAGACTAGTGGCTGCAGGTGCTTGGGTTAGAGGTTCTAGGTTTCACACTCAGCTGCTTGTGTGGGGCCCTGGGTATCGGGACCCTCGCCTAGCTGCTGGCAGCGCTACCCTGTCAGACCGAGGGTATCTTGCCAGCTTCCCGGTCTGCCGGCAATGGGCCTGTATTTCCTCCCTCTGACTCTTGGCAGATTTCTGTTTTCTTTCCTTCTTTCTCCAGTCTCGGCACCCCACTCTCTCCTCTCCACTCCCCATTGCAGTCCTTGTTTTGTGCCCCTTTATAGCTCCTGGACACTCTGAACCTCCTCAGCAGCTCTCTAGCCATTTCTCATCATGTTAGCAACATGTAGGCAAAAGGAACGTGAGGAGCCACATTGGATCAGAACCCATGTAAAGAGCTGGGAGTGGTTGTGAAGTCTACTCATTCCAGTGCCGGGGAGGCACAGACCCTGGAGGCTTGCTGGCTACCTAGTCTAGCTGAAAACAGCAAATTCCATGTTCAGTAAGGAATCCTATCTCAAAAAAAGGTAGAGAGGAAGAGGTAATGGTGTCTGATGTTACTGGGCGGGTGGTGGCACACACCTTCAATCCCAGCACTAAGGAGGCAGAGGTAGGTGGATCTCTGTGAGTTCAAGGCCAGCCAAGCTACACAGAGAAACCCTGTCTCGAAAAACCAAAAAAAAAAAAAAAAAATCCTGAGTTTCCTGCCACAGGTGTCCCTGGGAATCTGCATGAGTTCAGAAAGCCATGCTTCTGTGACTGAAGCTGAACATAGAATTATCCAAACTGACAGTGATTTATTTCTAAAGTAAAACATAAATATTATCAAAGGACTTTGCAACTCCACTCAGCAGATACCCAAATAACTAGGAACAGGACCTCAGCTATGTACATTCATGTTCATTACAGCTCTGGACCCAAAACCTGAAAGGAAGAAACAATCCAAGTATTTCTCTTCAGAAAAAGGAATAAGCAATATATTCTGTGCTGTCTAATATGCAGACTATATATTGTGTACATTCCTATACATCCAAGAGATCAAAAACAATGAAGTGGGCTGCAGAAATGGCTCCATGGTTAAGACCAAGTATTGCTCTAGCAGAGGACTTGAGTTAGGTTCCCAGCACTCACACTTGCTAGTGTACAAGTGCCTGTCACTTCAGCTCCAGAGGACTAGATGGCCTCTGCTGGACTCTGAAGGTACCTGCATACCTGCACATATATGTATATATACACATGCCCACACAGAGACATGCACATCTAAATAATAATAATAATAATAATAATAATAATAATAATACTCTTAAAATAAATTAAGTATTCCTCAACATATATGAGCATTGAAGTATGCTAATGAAATAAGGCAGATTACCCATATGAGGTAACAAGAATTGACATATTCATAGAAGTAGTAAAGAGAACAGCAATTCATAGGGAACATAGGAATTTATTACTTTGTGGCTGCATAATTTCTATTTAAGGAATGAAAACTTTCTGGAGATGGATAGTGGTCATCCATACCATTGTGAAAGTCATTCTTGACTCTGAAAACCCTTCAAATTGGTTAAGTGGCAATTTTTATCCATTATGTACATTCTATCACATATTCTATATCAAAAAGAAAAGGTGTTCCAAAGGACAAAAACCTGATTTCCTAACTGGATTATTTGTTTTATTTTTGAGAAAGGGTCTCCCCGGGCTGCCTTGGAGCTTTCAATCCTCTGCTTTGGGCTCCCAAGTGTTAAGATTACATTGTGTTCTTTAAATGCTTCATCATTCACCTTGTGCACTAGTCATCTCCTGCTTGATTTCCTGGCAGCTTCTGAACAGAGAGGAAGACACAGGATTGGCCCATCTGTTGGTATCCAGGTTCTCTTTGATGAGAGAAGATGCAGAATTTCATTCTTATGTGACACCCAGACTCCCCTTGTCATTCATCCTAAACTCATTCCATGATTTCTCAAAGCCTCACTACGAAAACCATCAAGATTTGTAACTAGGAAAAAAGACAAGAGATTTGAAGGCGTGGAGAACTTTGTGTCCAAAGTCCTGAAAAAGGAGAATACAGTGAAGTCCAGCCCTGCAGTAGAGGAAATGCAGGGAGCCTAATGTGCCTGAAGCATGGGTTGTGAGGTTGACAGTGCAGAGGCTTGACCAAGAGACCCTGGAATAAGAAGCCTTGCAAACTAGCCTCACTCTGCACTGTGCTCTGAGAACCTAGAAGGGTGGAAACAAATAAGATCTCCAGGGTCAGAGCTACTCAGGTGTAACTAGCTCTATGTTTACAAGTCAAGTAATTTTGGATTGTATTTACTGTGTCTGAACCTCAGTTCCCTAGAGCCTAATATTGAGCTGACAAAGACTACCATGTGTAGATCAAGTAAGATGGCATTTAGGGACTTTCCTTTCCTGTGGGATGTCTTTCTGTATGCTGTGAATATGTGTTGCTCTGATTGGTTGATAAATAAATCTGTATCGGCCTATGGCAAGGCAGCTTAGAGGCAGGCAGAAAATATAAGCAGATAGACAGGAAGAAGAGAGGACAGGAGAGAGACGCAAACCTGCCACTCAAGGAACAACATGCCAGCAGACTAGTAAAGCCACAGAACACATGGCAAAACATAGATTAATAGAAATGGGTTAATTTAAGATATAAGAGCTAGCTAGCAAGAAGCTTGAACCATAGGCCATCCAGTTCATAATTTTTTTTTAAAAAAAAAGGCATTTTGTTGAGGGCCGCAGGAATATATCATAAGAACTCAGCTGGTTATGGCAAAGTCACTACCTGGAGGGATCATGGAATTCCTCCAGAGGAAGCCAAATCCCAAGGAGTTTTTGGTGTTACTTGGCTTGTTATATATCAGCTGTATTCTGTTATGAAAATCATGTGTGCCTTCATAGCTTTCCCAATTGACTTTTCCCCAAGAAGGACTAACAGTGTAGACTGAGCACTCTCTGGACATACACATTCCAGGTAATTTGGAGAACAGCCTCAGGGAAAGGCTTTCTCTGGAATCAGATTATCTCCCTTAGCCACTTTCAAGGACTACAGGAAACACCACCCAGGTGGGCGCCCATTGTTAGTCCCAGGTGGACTAACAAGGATAACAGCCCACATGCAAGTCTCCTGACTTACGGTAAATTCCACAAGAGGACGCCGCCTAGGCCAGGTGGACACTAAGTAATAGTTTTACACAATTTAGCTTAGGCCCTCCTTTCTTACAGCCTTACTAACTTTATAGACCTCTAACTACTTACCTAACCACTTCTAGGAATATTTAGATAAACTTCTGTGCTAACAGCTATGCTCAGCCAGAACTCCCAGTTCAAGCCTCCCTGTGTAATTATTATTGGTAGCATCTGGCCAGGTCCATCACCGGATGGAGGAAAGTACCTTACCAGAGATACCTCTGTACTCTCTAAGAACAGACTTAAGCATCCAGGCTACCTGTTTGAGAAGGCCTGGCGGATGTGCAAATTAAGCCTTACTTCCTCTTTTCCCAAACCTTACCTCCAGTTCCAGATCTCCCTTTAGCTATCACCAGAGGCATCTAACTGTACACAGGTTGCCTAGAGATTGAGCACACTTTTCCCCACCCTGCAGTAAACAGCAGACAGCTTGAACAGATAGGAGCCACAGGAATAAAGAAGACAGTTTTATTTTCTCCCATTGACCTAGCAACTTATAGATTTTTAACATCCTTTACCAAACACATTTAAGGTTATAGTTGTGCACGTAAGATCCCTCTTCTTAGATGTTACCCATATTTAGCCTTTAGTTAATTCATTAGTCACTTCCCCTTTGGGTCACAAATGGTAATTAACAACTAGTGCCCCTCTTTGTAATTCTTATCAACCCTCCATTTGATCCTGATAGCGGACAATCACTGCCTGAGGAAGTTCAGGCTGAGTGTCCTGGGTGGAGGGGAGGATTGTGATTTTGGGGAGATATATAACTGTAAAGCAGAGGACAGGAAGGGAGGAAGAGAGAAGAAAATGGAAGAACGAGATGGGTAAGAACTGGAGAGGAACGAACTGAGATGGGGAAGAAGTAGATTGAAGGGCTACAGGAGAGTACTAGAGGAACGAGATGGAAGATGAGGAAGAGCCAGATGAGGGAGAAGGAGACGGGAGAGGAGATGATATGGGAAGGAACAAGATGGATGAGAACCTAGAAGGGGCAGAACTAGATGAAGGAATTAAGATAGAACCTAGAGGGGACAGTAGATAAATATAGAGAGATATCAGACAAGAAAGGAGCTAGACATAAGAACAGAACTGAAGCTGTGTATAAAGGATGTTATGCCAGAGGAATTAAAGCAAGTGGACTATGGAACTCGGTGTGCTGAGATTATATTTCCTGATAATAGTTCTCGCCGTTAGTAGTTCTCTCTCCTGAGCCCCTGGGATGTATAATATTAAGGCTGGTCCCTCTAATATTATACAAGAGCATTTGATGTTGACCTTGTGTGTGTATGTGTATATGTGTGTGCGCGCACACGCATGCGAATCGGAGGTGATCCAAAGTTAGGTGTGGGAGGAGAAACACGTGAGAAGGGAACCTGAGGGAGTCAAGGAAGGGATGTAGGTGTGCTCTTGAGGGAGGAAGTCCAGTCAGGTGGTCCACAGAGTCCCATACTCTACCGAATTCAGGAAAAAAGACTGGAAAATCCTTCCAGATGTGGCCAGGATGGACTGTGCCATACACAATGATAGAAAACAACAAAATTAGTCTTTCCTTTTGTTTTTCTTTTAATAGTGCTGGGGATGGAACTTGGTCTGCTTTTCCTCCCGTTCTCCAGGTGAGCTCTATCAGCTATCAATCATCCTCTCCTCTGAATCTGGAAACAATGGAGAATCACATTCAAGAGCATCCCTGGCCGCCTCGGCTCTGGAAGCCCCACTCTGTCAACCAATGACACCCTGTGCTTGCAGCTTCCGCCCGTGACTTCTACTCCAAGTTCACTAACCACTCCCAGCTACGGCCCTAGGATGTCTCTGGTAGAGGAGGACTATTGATACCCGATGAACTGTAGACTGACACAGCAAGGCAGGCTGGGGAGATAACTCAGTTGGGTTCAAGGCCCAGAACCCACATGGGGTCAGGCATAGCAGCACACATGTGTGGTCTTAGTGTTCCTGTGGTGAGAGGAGAGGCAAAAACAGGAATTCTCCAGAGCTTGAAGGCTGCAAAAGACCCTCTCTCAAGGTAGAAGGCAAAGACTGACACCTGAGATTGTCCTCTGCCCACTCCATGCATTCCATGGAGTGCATGTATCCGCACTCACATACATGAACAATATCCACACATGCACAGTAACGTGCCATGGGCTAGGGATGTGGCTCAGCTGGCAGAGTGCTTGCATAGTGTGCATGAAGCCCTGGGTTCCATTCCGAGCACTGAATACACTGGACATGATGTTCAGGTGGTGCCGGTAGGAAGATCAGGAGTTCAAGGCCATCCTCTCCTCTGTAGGAAGTTCCAGGCTACAAGGAGAGTCTCAAAAACAAGATCTGTCATAGCAGTGGGTGCCAGGTTGGGGGTGGTGGGCAGGTGAACAGTTCGGGGGGACTCTTTATGTGGTGTCTCTTGTATCTGCTCTATGAATGCTGTCATTCCTGGAAATAATTAGATCACAAGGCTCCTGAGGATGGGGACTGTACCCTTGAACTGTGTGTATGACGCTTACACCTGAGGCCGCACCAGGGATTTATCACAAGAATGCAGGGAAGGGGTCAAAAACTGCCTGGGTCTCTTGCAGCCTCATGGTGAAGATATGTGTCTGTTTAGACAGTCTTCCTATGTAGCCCAGGCAGGACTAGATCTCACAGTGACCTTCCCAAGGACTGGGATTACAAATGTGCATCATCAAGCCAGTCACCAACCTGTTTCTTCAAATTCTAGCCACCAGACTATATGTTGGTGGAGTATTAAAGATGGTCATGAACTCCTCTGTCCTAGAGCTCCTCCTCTGCACCCCTGACTCAAACTCCAATACTGGGCATTGAACCAGGGCCATAAACATGCTTAGCCATTGCTATGTTGGTCTCACCTCTTACAGAAATTGTTGGGATTCAGTTCTACCCCTGAACCACGCTTCCAGCCCCTCACTGGGGGATTCTAGGCAGGTACTCTACCACTGAGCCACACTCCAGCCCCTCACTGGGGGATTCTAGGCAGGTGCTCTACCACTGAGCCACACCCCAGCCCCTCACTAGGGGATTCTAGGCAGGTGATCTACCACTGAGCCACACTCCAGCCCCTCACTGGGAATTCTAGGCAGGTGCTCTACCACTGAGCCACACCCCAGCCCCTCACTGGGAATTCTAGGCAGGTGCTCTACCACTGAGCTATACCCCAGCCCCTAGAATTCCCTCATCCTTTTCCGACTGTGTTGCTTTGACTTGGCACTATGTACCCAACCATCACTTGGGAAATGTGCTGTGGAGTTCAGATTGCCAATAGACATCCAACTAAAGCCATGTGAAACACAGTACAAATATTTCATAGACCAAAGATAGGTAAACAAATATTCTGGATGTGTGGTACAAGTTTTCTTCTGATACTTTTAAGTAAGCAAATGCCTGGTGGATGAAAAAGACACTTGCTTAGATTCCCAACTGAATGATCAGCAGCTGAAATGTGGGGTTATGGCACGGGGGAGATAGCCTCACTGTGTCTCGCTCCACTTCTTAATTTGGTTCTCTGTCCCACCAGCCAGCTCCCAAATAATGACACAGAGAGACTTATTAATTATGAAAGCTTGGCTTGTTTCTAACTAGCTTTTATAACTTAAATTAACCCCTTTCTGTTAATCTACATGCTACCATGTGGCTCGTGACTTCTACCGCTCCTTCTGCATGTCCTGGTTCCTCTGCTCCTGCTGGTGACTCCCCCTCTCTGTCCCAGAGCTCCCTCTGGCAGGAAGTTCCACCTACACCTCATGCCTAGCTGTTGGCCATTTAGCTTTTTATTAAACCAATTACAGTGACATATCTTTACACAATGCAATCAAATACCTCTCAACATTTGGTGATGTCATGTTCAATGTGTGGGAACCATTTTACTGCAGAATCAGGGTTGATAATGCCTGACCACTTGTGCCAGTAGGATTTCTGACCCATCTTGAATCTCCTCACCCATCTCCCCCACCCCTGATACTGGTAATTGAACCCTCTTGCCTCACTCTAATGCAGACTAAACCATACCCCAGCCCCTCACTGGGGGATTCTAGGCAGGGGCTCTACCACTGAGCCACACCCCAGCCCCACACTGGGGGATTCTAGATGCTCTACCACTGAGCTACACTCTTAGCCCTTGTTTTATGTTTTATTTTGATACATGATCTCACTGTGTAGTCCAAGATGACCTTAAAATGATGATCCTCCTGCCTCAGCCTACTTGCTGGGTGTTAGACTGACAGACCTGCACCGCCACACCCAGCTATTTCATGTCTCAAGTCACCAGCAGTAATAGATTTATGCCCACTTGCAGCTGATTACTACCCATACAAAAATTGTGTGACTTGAAGACACGAAATTAGAAAAGAAAAATGAGACCCATTGAGAGCATGCTAAAGACAGCCCCTGCAAGGATGTTTCCAGCCTTCCATCAGAAGAATTCTATTATTGATGCCGAGCGTGCAGGCTGTGCATTGATTTCCTCTACCCACAGAGGCCACCTCCTCTCAGCATGCAATGCAGTCACCAACACGAAATGGATCCACACGCTCCTCCTCCCACCATGAGGCTCTTTGGCCTGTGGCCAGAGCCAAAGCCTCCAAAGCGGAACTCAGCCCCTCACAGACTGACAGTTGTGGAGGTGTTTCTGGGGCAGTGGAGTGGCAAGAGGACAAAAGGGACAGCAGGGGACCAGCCGGTACAAAGGCATGGAGGGGGACCGGGGACTCTAAAGAAAGCCCGCAGCCTCTTCAGCATGGGCTCCAGTGACGGTTTCTGAGTTTCTGCAGATGGTGACATCCAGGGCGGGGGAACTGAGCATCCTCCAGCCGCCACTGCCACTTGTGTCTATACAAAATGACTTCGGTATAAAAGGCTGGACTGTGCAGCAGCCTTGCCAGCCGGATTCCGTTTCCCCCCACCCCTCTCTCTGGCTGGTCCATTGGAAATGCCTGGTTGCAGTGTCCAAGTGCAGCAGCAAAGGGCACTGACAGACTCAACGGGGTAACTTTGGATTCTCCTGTGGGCTTTGTTTGTTTTCGAGGCAGGGTTTCTCTGTGTAGCTTTGGAGTCTGTCCTGGAACTTGCTTTGTAGACCAGGCTGGCCTTGAACTCACAGAGTGCCTCCCAAGTTCTGGGATTAAAGGTGTGCGCCGCCGCCGCCGCCGCCGCCGCCGCCGCCGCCGCCGCCGCCGCCGCCGCCGCCACCACCACCATCCGGCCTCTTGTGTTCTTACTTTTACTAAGGTCCTGGGCATAGAACCCAACACTTGTGAATGGTATTGCTCTACCACTGAGCCACACCCCCGCCTCTCACTGGGGGATTCTAGGCAGGTGCTCTACCACAGAGCCACACCCCAGCCCCTCACTGGTGATTCTAGACAGGTGCTCTACACTGAGTCACACCCCAGCTCCTCACTGGGGGATTCTAGGCAGGTGCTCTACCACTGAGCCACACCCCAGCTCTCTTTTTACTGTTTTGGTTTTGGTCTTTGAGACAGGGTCTTACTATGTAGTCCTGGCTCCCCTGGAAACTCACTGTGTAGCTCAGATTCACCTTGAACTCTTGAGCAATCCTCTTGCCTCTAGGTATGTCTCATAATCCTCAGCTTTGTTTGTTTTGTTTTGCTTTGCTTTTTACATTTTAATTTTCAGACAGAGGCTCACCAAATTGTTGAAACAAATTGTGCAGCCTGGGATGGCCTTAAACTCATGATCCTCCTGCTTCAGCTTTCCAAGTATTTAGGACCATAGGCCTGAACTAATCAGGCCAGTCCAAAATTATTATTATTCATTTCAAGTTCTGAAATGAGCCTCAGCTGTCCCCTGCCTTAGGAATTGTAGCCTTCAATCTGGGAGGAAACAGTGGGAACCTCACCCTTGCTGATCAGCAACACCATGAAGTCATCCATTTGTTTTCAGCTCTGTTGGGTCCTGGGGCTTCTGAATTAGTAATAACCCACCCAATTTGCCAGGGACTGGCTGTGCATTCCCACCTAGCCATACTGCTTTACCCCTCCAGTCTCAGCATTAAATATTGAAGCCCTGAGCCCCGACGGCTCCATTTTGAGGCAGCGGAGTTTGGGTGGCTCAACCCACACCGTTGGCTGCCTCTGTGGTTCATTATTTTCATCTGTGCATGTTGGCTGGGGATGCAACACTGCCTCTCCTCTCCGCTCCACTGGTACTGATTTGAAATTGAAAGGGAGTTGATTTCCGGGGCCTCCAAGAGGGAATACTGTTATCTCCAGCTGCTACACCCACAAAGGGTACTGACTGATCTGGTGATCTTGAGATGCACCTTGCGCCCTGTGGGGCAGAGGAGGTGTTAGGGGTCAGCCAGTGTGTTGGGGTCTGAGCAATACCTACTTCATATGACAGACATACTTCCCAGGGTACAAGGAGAGAAAAGCATACAATCATAGTTTTTAAGCTTTCTGGAAAGTAAAGATGCGATGGATGGATGGATGGATGGATGGATGGATGGATGGATGGATGTACACATGTGTAAGAAATGGATAGAGCCAGGCAGGCGTAGTGGCACAGGTCTTAATCCCAGAACTCGTGAGGCATAGGCAGGTGGATCTCTTGTGAGTTTGAGGTCAGCCTGGTCTATGTAGTAAGTTCCAGGACAACCAGAGCTACATAGTGAGACCCTATCTCAAAAATAAACAAACAAACAAACAACAAACAAAAAAAAAAACTCCCAAAAGAGATAGATATATGATAGATGGATGGATGATATACATGGGTATATGGATATGTAAGTAGATTATGGAAGACAGACAGACAGATATATATAGATAATAGATCATGTAGATGATAGATAAGTGGACATATGGACAGATGAATAGATGGGTGATAGACATGTACATTGATAGGTAGATGGATGGATGATAGACAGACAGAGAGATGGCTTCTGTCACAGCAGAGCCCAGTGTAGGCAGGAAAAGTGGAACCAGGTCAGAAGTGGAGATGTGTAAAGGGGACAAGCCTCCTTTGCCACCATTCAGGAAAGTTGCCCACAAGAGGTGTGTGCATCAGGAGGGACCCTTATCATGAATATGCCACAGACAGAGAAGGGTGGGGTCCTCCAAAGGCCCTAACCTCTCCAGCAAACTCAGCTGAATCCGGCGGTCAGCATCACCTCCAGGACCATTGCTGTGGGTGGCTCTGGAATATTTACCTATGTCTGGCTTGTGTGCATGAGAATGTGTGTTGCAGGTACATGTGTGTGGAGGCCGCAGGTGGACTTGTGGTGTCTCCCTCTATTGTTCTCCACCTACTTCTTTGAGACAGGATCTCTCCAAGAACCTGGAGCTCATCAATTGCTAGGCTGGCTGGCCAGTGAGCTCCAAGGATCCATCTGTCTCTGCCAGCCCAGCACTGGATTGCAGTTGCGGGCCAGCACCCATGGCTTTGAAAAGTTGTGCTGTTGGCGACCAAACAGGTCCTCGTGTGAAAACAACAAGCACTTCCCCGATTGGGCCTTTGTTCATCGATGTGCTGATTTATCTGGGACAATATCTCACTCTGTAGCCCAGGCTGGCCTGGAACTCACTAGGTAGCCCTGTTTGGAGTCACACTGAGTGGTAACCCTCCTGCCTCAGCCATCAGGGTGCAGCAGTTATGTGCACATGCCATGAGCGCCAGTGACCCTGGGGTCTCTAAGGAAAGCACAGGCCTCTGCCTGAGGTCGGAGATGCCAGAAAGGTCTGTCCCTCAGCTGCCCCGGGAGGCTCGGTTCATCTCAGAATTGTCTATAGCCTTTGTCAAGCCCCCGTGCTGAGCTGCTGGCTGACTGGAGCGGGTGGGTCCTGGTTCCACCGGTTCAGCCCCAGAGCTCTGTTTAGAAGAGGAAGAAGCAGGGCAGCGGAGTAAGGCTGGTCCCCAGAGAAAGGGGCAGAGGGAGGCAGGTGCAGACCTCCTGGGCAGCAGTCCCTGCCAGGTTCCTGTCACCAAACCCACAGCCCCAGGGGCTCCCTTGACTGAGCCTTGGAAAGTTCCCCCATGTCCTCCTCTGCCAGCCACTAAGCAGTGACAACGGATACTAATTGTGGCCATAAATTACCAAGCCCTGCCTGGCGGGCCTCTGGATCAGAAACAACAAGGGAATACCCAGGATCACCTGCCAAAAGAAGGCCCTGCCCCGCTGGCTTGTCCAGGTCCTCCCCACCCTGCAGGACATGGAAAGCTCTGTTGACAGGTCAAAGCCCAAGATCTTAGCCGGTCAACCGCCAGGCGGCTGGATTAGGCTTCATTTTTATTTTCCTTCTAGCTCTGCGGATGGTGTCCAAGGCCTTGTGTGTGTAAGACAGGGGCTTCACCACTGAGCTACACCCCAGCCCCTCACTGGAGCACTCTAGGCAGGTGATCTACCACTGAGCTACACCCCAGCCCCTCACTGGGGGATTCTAGGCAGGTGCTCTACCACTGAGCCACACCCCAGCCCCTCACTGGGGGATTCTAGGCAGGTGCTCTACCACTGAGCCACACCCCAGCCCCTCACTGGGGGATTCTAGGCAGGTGCTCTACCACTGAGCCACACCCCAGCCCCTCACTGGGGGATTCTAGGCAGGGGCTCTACTACCAAGCTACACCTCCAGCCCCTCACTTGGGGGATTGAGGCAAGTGATCTACTGGTAGTAGGCCCAGGCTGGAATTTTATGCCCCTTAGCCAAATGTGAAGGGACAAAGCCTGTCAGAACTGTTATTTGCTGTGTAGCCAACTCCAGGCAGGGTGGATGCAGGTGATGGCTGCCATCGTCAGTGATGGAGAATTGAACTCCATGGCTTCCCTGGTACTGACATTTCTGGTTCAGGTTTCTGAAACAGACCATCATCTGCCTGAATCAATTCGGACACAATGTGTTTCCTTATCACCTACACAGCAACCCTCCGTGTGCTGCTGACACTTAACTCTTGCCTCCCGAGTGCCCCTGCTCCCTTGGTGTCGGTCACATTGGCTGTCCCTGGCTCCCCGTGCCCATTGCCTCCCCTCAGCTGCACGGAACACTCATTAGAACCCCTGGGACTGAAATCCATTTCTGTTAAGTCCAGGCGGGGGAGAAGGACAGAAGATGCCAGGATGCCTAAGAAGACGTGGCGTCACGTCTACCAGATGCAAACAGATCCAGGTGGAGGGAGCAGGACGCTCAATAAAAACAGGCACAAATGAGATAAATGAGTCATTACACCCGCTTCACTTCAGAGTTGAGTGGGTGGCAGGCACCCGCCTCCCTAACCCCGGGAAGCAGGGCAGGCATTGCAGGGTGCATCCTTCTGTGCTGTGCACACATTGAGATTGAGCGTCCCATTCACAGAGGCCCATTCCTCCCCATTTGCCTGATGCTCCCCTTCACGGGAGAGGCATAAAACTCCTTTAAGATGCTTTACCTGCTCTCTGCAATAATAATTGGCAGTTACTCAACTCCCGAGGGTGTCATAAATAACCGCACCGGGAAGCGAGGCTGCCATCATTAGCAAGGACTGGATTGAGCTCGTTTGAAGTCGTGCTGACTTACCTCACTTTGTCTGTTCTCTTTACATTTATATTTATATTTTTATTTTATATGCATGTGTGTGTGTCTGCTTGTCTGTATGTGCATCACATGCCTGCAGGTGCCTTCAGAGGCCAGGAGGGGGCATTAGACCTCCTGGAACTGGAGTTACAGACAATTATGAGCCACCTGGGGTGCATGCCAGGGTCCAAACCCAGGTCTTCTGGGAGAGCTGTAGGTGCTCTAACCAGTTAGCCACATCTCCATCCCTTATTCTAATTTTTGTCTCTTGGTGGTCCCTTGACTGTGCAGATAAAGTACTGGGGTCATTTCCCCCTTACCCATATAGATATATACAAGACCCCTGAATAGATGTCCAAAATAGAGCATAGATAGTGTAAAGTCCTATAGGTAGGTTTATTTTTTCCTTCTATATGTACTGTTAAGGTTTGGATGTAAAAAGTTCCCCCATAGGCTCCTGTGTTTGGACACTTGGTGCCCAGATGGCGGCGCTGTTTTGGGAGGTTGTGGAACTCTCAGGAGGTGGGTGGGGCCTTGGTGGAGGGAGTGGGTCCCTGAGGGAGAGGCCAGTGTGGCTGCTCCCAGCCCTGTCTGCCTCAGCAACCACCAAGTGAGAAAGCAGTGTTCCAGCTCCCGTCACCACATACAGCTGCACCGGCACTGTACCTTCCCGGCATGTGGATTAATAGCCCAATGCAGGGCTCATATCAGCAAACTCATGTGCTGTAAGCTTGTACAAAGCAGACTCTGGGAGTGTGGAGGCCCCTGTTGTCACCTCCAAAACCCACTGTCCTGGGTCACGGTGGCTTTCTGGCTCCATAATAAGGAGAAGGATATTAAAAAAACTGCCCACATGAGCAGCTGGATGGCTCAGTAGGTAAAAGGACATGCTGCCTGCCAAGTCTGACAGTCTGAGTTCAATCCCCAGGATCTACATGGTGGAAGGAGGGACCTGACTCCTGAAAGTTGTCCTCTGACCTCCACACCATGACACGGCACATGCTTACCTCCCCATGCCCCATACACACACACACACACAAAAAAAAAAATCTGCACCCTGAGAATAGCTAGAATATAAATTCTTTCCAGTAGAATTGTGTCATGAAAATGACTGTGTTGGGAGCAAGAGGCCAGAAGCGTATCCATGGAAAGAAAGCTCAATTGGGAACCCCCGGCAGACCAGCTCGACTTCCCCTGTGGATTCCGACTGGATGTTGTGAGCCCCCCAGTTTGATGAAGTTACCTCATCTTGTACTGTCTATCAGTCTACTCCAGTCACCTCTGTTGGATGTGCTGAGCGCCCGACATGAGGATCTTTCCTCTCTACTGCTTCCCGTCTGTCTTTCTAGTTGTGCTTGCTATACATTTAATAATTGCACTCATTCAAAACCCAAAGTGCAGGGCTCTGGAGAGGTGGCTCCGAGGTTAAGAGCACTTTTTCAGAGCACCCAGGTTCAACTCCCAGCACCCACCTGGCAGCTCACAACTCCTCCAGTTTCAGGGAATCAGATGCCCTCTTCTGGCCCCTCAGAGTATTGCATGCATGTGGTGCACATATATGCATGCAGGCAAAATGCCCAAAAACATAAAAAATAAAATAAAATAAAAGGAAAAACTTTTTTTTTCAAGACAGAGTTTCTATGTATAGCCCTGGCTGTCCTGTAGACCAGGCTGGCCTTGAATTCACAGAGATCCACCTGCCTCTGCCTCCCGAGTGCTGGGATTAAAGGTGTGCGCCACCACTGCCAGCTATGAGAGCTATTCTTATTCAAACAGCACAGGATCCCTCTGTGTAGTTCTGGCTGGCCTGGAACTCTCTATGTAGACCAGGCTTGCCTTGAACTCATAGAGATTTGCCTATCTCTGTCTCCTGAGAGCTGGAAGTAAAGATGTGCCCCACCACAGCCAGCATGTATCTTATTGTTGAGGTAAAGAGATCCACCTGGCCAGTGTGTCCTTTTGTATTTAGAGTTGCTGTGGCCAGTGAGCCAGGGAGATGGCTCAGTGGGTAAAGGCACTTGCCATGTGAGCCCAATAACCTGGGTTTGAGCCCCAGAACCCATGGTGGAGGGAGAGAACACATTCCTGGAGTCGTCCTAGGAACACAAATTCCCCCTCCCTTCTCCTTCCCATCCCCCCCACATGGTGTATCTGTGAGTCTGTGTCATTGTCTGTCTCTCCTTCCCCACTACACTAAAAAAGAACATGTGACCAATGTCTCTCCTCCCACCAATATATGTATATACATATAAATATATATACATACATATAAATATATATATATATACATATAAATATATGTGTGTATCCTCTTATACTTGACCTTTTCTCATTTTATAACATCTCTTTGTTCACTCTCTGTCCTGGTTTTCTCTCTGTTGCTGTGATCAAACACTGACCAGAAGCAATTTGGGGAGAAAATGTTTTGTCTCAGCTTACAGGTCACAGTCCATCATCGAGGGAAGCCAAGGTAAGGAAATGAAGCAGAACCTTGGAGGAGCACCGCTTGTTGGCATGCTCGCATGGCTTCCTCAGCCTGCTTTGTTATACAACCCAGGAGCATCTGCCCAGGGCTGGCACCACCTGAGGTGGGCTGGGCCCTCCCACATCAATCATTAGTCAAGAAAATGTCCCGCAGACTTGCCTACAGGCCAGTCTGATAGAGATGATTCCTCAGTTGAGGGCCCCTTTTCCAAGAGGACTAATTTGTGTAAAGTTGACCAAAAAAACTAACCAGCTCATCGTGTGCGCATGCGTGCGTGCGTGCGTGCGTGAGTGATGCTAGCCTGGAGTTTGCTAAGTAGACAAGAATGACCTTGAGTTCCCCTTGCCTCCACCTCTGAAGTGCTGGGGTTACAGATGTGCACCACCGTGTCCAGTTTAATCTTTTTGATTGTTGTTTTGTTTTTGCTTTCATTTTTTTGAGACAGGGTTTCTCTGTGTAGCCCTGGCTGTTCTGGAACTAGCTCTGTAGGGCAGGCTGGCCTCGAACTCACAGAGATCCTCTTGCCTCTGCTGGGATTAAAGGTGAGCACTACCACCACCCTGCTTATGCCCAGTCTATACGGTGCTTGAGACAGGACTTGAAGCCACGTGCCTGCTAGACAGGCATGCTACCAACTGAGCCACATCTCAGACCCCCGTTTGCTCACAGTGTCTCCTGGAAAGGCAGGAGTGGGCCGGGGGATTGCTTGACTGCTCAGCTTCAGACCTGGACTCGAACCCAGGCACCTTCAGGTATTGAGCAGCTGTTCTCACATGGCAAGGACTCTCACACTGAGCCACTCCCTGGCCCCATGGTCAGCGGATAACCCGCATAGTTCTCCCCTTCCTCCATGCGGGAACTCAGGCCATCTGGCTTGGCAGCAAGAGCCTTTAATCCACCAAGCCATCCCACCGGCTCTGGAGCTTTGTCATTTGTTTTGTGGGTTCTTTTTGTAATTAATGTTTTTATGTTCATTGATGTTTTACCTGCATGCGTATCTATGTGAGGGTGTCAGAAGCCCTGGAACTGGAGTTACAGACAGTTGTGAGGTGCCATGTAGGTGCTTGGATTTGAACCCAGGTCCTCTAAAAGAACAGCCAGTGCTGAGCCATCTGTCTAGCCCCTTGTTGTGTGTGTGTGTGTGTGTGTGTGTGTGTGTGTGTGTGTGTGTGTGTTTAAGACAGGGTCTCATTTATGTACACCTAGCTGACTTTGAACTTCTGAGCCTCCTGATTCAACCACCTGAAGGCTAGGATTATAGAGGTGTGCCATCACACCCTGCTCGAAGTTGTGTGTGTGTGTGTGTGTGTGTGTGTGTGTGTGTGTATACTAGTGTATATGTGTATTAGTGTGTGTATGGTTGTTAGTATATGTTTTTGTGTGCGTGTGTGTGTGTGTGTGTGTGTGTGTGTGTGTGTGTGTGTATAACTCAAAGGTCAATAAACCACTGTTGCTTTCTTCAGTCTCTCCACCTTAGTTCCTGAGACAAGGTCCCTCATTGGCCAGAGGCCCACACACTCTGGTTATCCAGCCTCAAGGATCTGTCTATCTCTGCCTCCCAAGGGCTGGGGTTACAAGCTGCACCTCCTCATATTTTTTTTTAACATAAAAATGGAACGTCACTCAGATTTTCATGCTTTGTAGCGAATGTCATACTGACTGAGCCTTCTATTTGGTCCCTCAATGTATCTTTAAGGAAATACTCTCTGCTCCCACAGACCAGCATCTGCCACCACCACCCCCCATCACTGCTGTGAAGAAGCAGCCTTCCTCTGAGAACTGGGCAGGATCCTATGTGTAGTGCCATATCACTCTACATATCTCTAGTCATCCTGCCAACCATGCTGTGCCAGTGGGAAAAGCAGAGCCACTCCTGACACATGTCCACTCCAGCAGGAGATGCCCGCCCACACTCTAGGCACAACATCTCCATCTTATGTAGATGGTCCCAAGCTGAGGATGGGCTCAGCATTGGCATTCTAGTTCACAGGCTGAACCTTGGGCAGCAGCTGTGACATCACCAGTCTTGGACAAGGGGACTGATGTCCTGGCCCAGCACAGCCTGCTCCTGCTCCATGGAGGTGCCACTCACAAGGCAGCTGTACCAGCCCTGGTGGCCAATATCACAGACAGGATGGCAGCCCCTGGCTCTGACGTTCTGTGTCTGGCCACTTAGTCAGTGTGATGGTTAATATCACTTGTTAACAGGATCTAGAATCACTTAGGGAACAAAAATATGCCTCTGGGCATGTCTGTGAGTTTCTAGACTGGGTTAACCCAGGTGGGAAGACCTACCCCAATGTGGGTGGCACCATCCCATTGGCTGGGGATGAATAAGAAGGAAGAAGTGTGCTGAGCGCCAGCATTTTCTCTCTGCTTCCTGACTATGGATGGAATGTGATCACAACCCCCACCTGGAACCCCAGCCACTCCTCTCTGACCCCTTCATGATCTTGGGGGTACTGGAGTATGCAGGAGATGAAAGGGTGACTGGGGTGGAGCAGGGATGCAGCTTTCATGGGTTGCCTGCCATCCTAGGTGAGCTTTTGGTAAAGTAGCATCCTTCGAGTGGAACCATGAAGGCCCAAGTTTAGATCCCCAGCACCCACAAGCTGGAGAAATGGCTCAGCAGTTAGGAACACTTGCTGCTCTTGCAGAGGACCTGTGTTTAATTCCTCGAACGCATATGGTGGCTCACTCACCTGTAACTCTGGTTACAGGGGATCCAATGCCATCTTCTGACCACACAAATGTCTGCTTAACTTTTTTACATGGGTTATTGGATTCCGCAAGCCTAAGGGATCCTCCTGCCTCTGCCTCCTTAGCCCTGCGATTGCATCCATCATTTGCCAGCATCAGGCTTTTTGACATGGATTCTGGGGGATGGGACTCAGGTCCTCATGCTTGCTCCACAAACTAAGCCATCTTCCCAGCCCAGGGTTGGGGACATGGCTCAGCAGTTAAAGCACCTCCCGTGCAAATGTGAGGAGGACCTGAGTTCCAATGCCCAGAACCCATGGAAAAGCTGGCTGGGCAACTCTGAAATTCCAGCCTTCAAATGCAAAATCAGGGACTCACTCACTCCCCAGAGCAAACTCAGCCGTGAGACAAGCTAGCCACAGGGTGAGCTCTGGGCTTGACTGAGAGACTGCCACGATGAAGAAGTGGAAGATGATCAAGGGTGGTTTCCCCATATCAACCTCGGCCTCCACATGCATGTGCAACAACATACATGCACACACACACACACACACACACACACACACACACACACACACACACACAAAGGAAGAAAGGAAAGAGGAAATGAGGGAGAGAATTAAAAGCTCCTGCAGTCGCCTGTAGCTGAGCTAATCTGAGCGCCTTGTCGGCAAGAATCCCTCCTGGTCTCAGGGTCCAGCCAGACTCTCATACCGTCAACAATCAAATTGTCAGGAAAAGATTATAATTGCTTAATCGGGGAAGGACAAAGGGTAGAGATGAACTTCCCATCTGTCAATAGTAGCAGAAGCGGGGATTAAAAATTAGTTGGTGGCTTAGCTGATATTTTTAGAAAGCTGCCAGCGAGGGACGAGGATTCTAAAAGCAGAGAAGTGATCCGGCAGCATAATTCGGTAAAGATCACGGTTAGCTTAGCGCCCTTTGTGAAGACACGATCGCCGGCCGGCAATGTGGGAGGATTTATCTGGAAAATTGCTTGGCAAGCAGAATTTGATCTGGGACAGTCAAGCCTAGATGATGTGAGCCGTGCTGGAGATTGCCAAAGATACCGTATTTAAGATGGACAATGAGTGTGCTTTGTGTGGTCTAGGTCTGTGAAGAATTAGGTAACAAGCCCTGTAGAGATTTATTCTAAAGGTAAGAGGCGAGGTAGGACTGAAGAAAAAAAAATGCCACATTGCATTCCGGGCACTGCGTATTTTTGCTGGGCGTGGTGGCGTCCACCTGGAAGGCAAGCATTTAGGAGGATGAAGTAGAGGGCTTGTGAGCTGGAGCCCAGTCTGGGCTTCATAGGGAGACCCTATCCCAAGCCTAAGACAAAGCAAGGACCAGGAGATATGGTTCCATCAGTAGAGCCTAGCATGCCCAAGGCCCTGGGTTCCATCCCAGCACTTCAAAAACCAGGAACGATTGTACACGTCTGTAATCCCAGCACTCAGGAGATGGAGGCAGGGGGATAAGGAGTTCAAAGTCATTCTGCCACACTGCAGTGTTTGAGGCCAGCCTGGGCTATGTGAAAACATACAAAAAGCAAACATACAAAAAGCCCCAAATCAAAACAGCAACAACAAACCCCACAGCAGGAGGGAGGTGCCCGGCGGGGAAGGCGCTTGCCTTGTAAGCCCATCAACCTAAAGCCAATAGTCTAATCTCCTGCTACACAAAAGGCTGATTTGGTGCTGGCTGCCTGTAATCTCACAGAGGGTCCCTGGAGCTCATTGGCCAGCCGATGTAGCTGAGTCAGTAAGCTGTAGGGTCAGTGAGAGACCCTGTCTCAAAAAGGGGAACAGTGCCCTGGGAAAGGACATGGGAGGATGCCCTCTGGCCCCATGTGCACAGGTACACATTGTGTGCTCCACTCCAACACACACCTTCCACTGGCAGCCTATATAAAGGACATGGAAGAGGGAAGCTTGTTCTCTGCCTGCTTCTCTTGCTCTTGCTAGCAAGTCCATTCCTTCACTGGCATTAGAACCTACTTCCTTGGGATTCTGACGTATACTGAAGACCAGCTGAGACGTCCAGCCTTGTGGACTGAACAACTACTGGATTCTTCTTAGACTTTCCATTGGTAGACAGCCATTGTTGGACTAGCTGGACCACAGTCTATAAGCCATCCTAATAAAATATATATATGAAACTTATAGAATGAATATTTTTTCTAGAGAATACTGACCAATACAACCCATGTACCAAGTATCAATACCTCATTTTTTCCCATTGAGTAATATTCCTATTCAGTGATACCACATTTTATTTACTCATTTATCTGTGGGTGGATATTTCTATGAAGGGGGAGTTGAAATTTTGAGACAGTCTCACCATGCAGTCCAGGCTGTCCTTGAACTCAGGATGTCCTGAGTGCCAGGGATACAGTACTGTGGGCCACCACAACTGTTCAATCAATATTTTTGGAGTGAATGCCTTTGACTAAAATTACAGACAATGGTCAGTCTCTAGTGAGGTTGAGATCTGTCTCCTACTGGCCCTGGAGAGTTTAAGACAGGAAATCAGCTGTTTTCTACTGGCCAGACTCCCATGTTGCCAGACCTGGCTCAGCAAGCCTGAGGTTTCTACAAGCCAAAAGTTGTCCAACTCAGCCTCCCCAGTGTCTTCCGGGTGAACACTCTCCGCTAGGCCACGGTGCCAGAGTCAGGAGACCAGAGATGACTACACCCAATGACTCAGAAATACTCCTACCAGCGGGGGTAATGGCACTGGCCTGTCATCCAGCACTAAGGGGGTTGAGGCAGGAGAATTTCGTGTTTGAGGCTAGTGAAGACTACATAGAAATACCTCATCAATATAAAATGGGGGCTGGAGAGATGGCTTGGTGGTTAACCGGCTGGAACTCCAATTCCGGGGCTTCTGATGCCCTCTTCTGACCTCCACAGGCACGCACATAGTACACATACAAGCAGGCAAAACACCCATATGCATAAAAAAATTATTTTTGGTTTTTCAAGATAGAGTTTCTCTGTGTAACTGTCCTGGCTGTCTTGGAACTCTGTAGGCCAGGCTGGCCTCGAACTCAGAGATCCGCCTGCTTCTGCTTCCCAAGTGCTGGGATTAAAGTCCTGCGCCACAACCACCCAGCAAAATAATTTTTTACTTTAAAAAATCCCAAAATAAGAGAGACACTGCAGCCGCCGCCATGACCAGCAGCATGTGAAGACGCCGGTAAGCCACCAGCCACGTGGCAAGGTATAGATTTATGGAAATGATTAATTTAAGATAAAAGAACAGTTAGCAAGAAGCCTGCCACGGCCATACAGTTTGTAAGCAATATAAGTCTCTGTGTTTACTTGGTTGGGTCTGAGCGGCTGTGGGACTGGCGGGTGACAAAGATTTGTCCTGACTGTGGGCAAAGCAGGAAAACTCAAGCTACAAATGGCGCCCAACGTGTTGGCAAAAGTTTCTACCTAAAACCTGAGAAAAGATTCTAAAATGGAGCTAAAAACAGTTTCCTAATTGTCTCTCTCAAATGAGCGGCAGCCTGCCGGTTTGAGCTACTGGCGGGTTCCTAGCATGCAAGCTCGATCTGCAGTATGGCGGGAATGAGGCCTCTGCAAGTGGCACATTAAGCTGCGTGGTGGATTTAGCCTTTACTAGTACAAAACAAAAAGAGGTTTCTGGGCTACACGCTGCTTGGATAAAAGCACAGACCCACGATGGCTCCCAGAGCTGGCGGAAAACGTACCACTGCCATGTTGGGAAGCTGAAGTGGGTGGAGCCAGCAGCCACAGCGCCGTTTCAGGCTTAAAAGGCTGCAGTTTAAAGCAATAGGCTCAAGGTAATATAAAACATAAGCCACATAAAGATGGCTACCACACAGAGAATCTGTATTATGTTCTCTTTGATATTCGTAACTGAAGAGAAACATTTGATTGCAAAAGGTGTTGAGTTATGCCAAAATGTGTGTTTTAAAGGTACCTTAACTTCAAAATTTGGATGTAAGGATATGTTGCTTTGGAAAGGAGGCTCTGCTTTTGTTTCCACAGAAAGCCAGAGGCTATGGATTTGTTCCAGATTAAGATACATCAGGTTTGACCAGCCAAGACCACCTGAAAGGTCTCCGATGACACCATGGACCAGATGATCCAACATCCAGAATTGTTTCAAGGCAACTGGCTCAGACGATACGGTCTCACGGACTACTCCATGATCCTAAAATTTTCTTTGTGTCCCCATAAGATACAGCGCCCCCCTCCAGCAGGAAGTAGTAAGAGAAGCTACGCCCAAATTCCCAAATATACCAAGCTGACTTTGGAGATGTGTAAAAGTTAAAACCTTCCTTTTAAAAAAAAGAAAGGGGAAGTGCTGTGGGACGGTCTGTATATCAAATTGCTCTGATTGGTCAATAAATAAAACACTGATTGGCCAGTGGCCAGGCAGGAAGTAGGTGGGACAAGGAGAGAGGAGAATTCTGGGAAGCAGAAGGCTGAGGCAGAGAGACACTGCAGCCGCCGCCATGACCAGCAGCATGTGAAGACGCCGGTAAGCCACCAGCCACGTGGCAAGGTATAGATTTATGGAAATGATTAATTTAAGATAAAAGAACAGTTAGCAAGAAGCCTGCCACGGCCATACAGTTTGTAAGCAAAAAAAAAAAAAAAAAAAAAAAAAAAAAAAAAAAAAAAAAAAAAAAAAAAAAAAAATCCCAAAATACTGCTAGTAGGCTATTGAAGCTCGCCCTTCTGGATAAATCCTGAGGTCTAAAGTGCCCATCTCCAGGGATCCAACCCGGACCATCTCTTTCAGAGGTTAGTTCTTTCTGCTTCTACTCAGGTGCAAAACCCTGCAGGGAAGCGCGCGGTTCACACCACAGTGCTCCAACCCGTCTCTCTCCTGCCATCTAGTGGCCAGAGCCTGGCAGGACACGGGTTCAAATGGTCAGCCAGGAGCCAAGCCAGCAGGAAGTTGCTATTCCTGGACGCCTAGAGCAAGGACTCTCTGCAGGGGCCAGAATCACCTTCCACCAGGCTAGTCCGGAGCTTAGAGGCGGCTTTGCAATGGTGTGCAGGAATCTCGACTGCGGGACACTTGGTCGTCGGAATGACTGCAGAGTTTTTGACATGCCCTGTGTCTTCTCCTTCCTCCTCCCACCCACTGCCCTTCCTTCCCTTCCCTCCTCTCCTCTCTTCAGTTCCCGCCATTTGAACTCTGTGCTCTGAGCTCTGTATGCCAGTCCTCGCCTTGGGCAGCTGCCCTGTGATTGGAAGCCAGCTACCCACTCATCAGCAGTGTCTCCCGGGAGCACAGTGCACGGGAGGCTGGTCCTGCCCTGTCAGGGATGACACCTGTCCTGCTCTGGTGAACTTGCATTCTAGCTGTGGAGCAGCAGGTGATGGCTTTCATCCTCAGGAGCCATTAACTCACAGTGAACCCTTGTCTACCTCAGTTTCCCTGCCAGGAACCTGAGATAATAGACCCCCTGCACATAGTGTTGTTTATGGGCAATCCCATGGTGTGTGTGTGTGTGTGTGTGTGTGTGTGTGTGTGTGTGTGTGTGTATTCATTAGCCCCATCCAAGAGGCTTTGTTATGTGCAGGTCTGGTGGACTTGACCAGGCCTCTGCCACCCCCAACCCCAGCCCAGCAAATCTGCAGAAAAATGGATGCCTGGTCAGTGACCTGTCTGTAAGCTGGGTGGAAGGGGCAGGGTCCATCAAATGGGCAGAGGCAGCTGGAGCCTGGGTTCCAGATGAGAAGGATTTGAAGTAAGAGCTCGGCCTGGTGGCATGGGCCTTCACCCCAGCTATTTGCCAAGCTGAGGGTAGGAACACTGCAGGGTCAAGCCTGGACTGAGCTACAGAGGGAATTCAAGGCTAGCGACGTAACTTACTGAAACCCTGTCTCAAAAAGTGAAAAAAGACCAGGTAGTGGTGCACACCTTTAATCTCAGCACTCCGGAGACAGAGGTAAGTGGATCTCTGTGAGTTTGAGGCCAGCCTGATCTACAGAGTAAGTTTCAGGACAGTCAGGGCTACCTGTCTCGTTAAACCAAAAAAAAGGCGGGGGTGGGATGGGGCTCAGGCTTGTAGTATAACTCAATGGAAAGTGTGCCTAGAATCCCTCAGTGAGGGGCATGGAGAGATGGCTCAGAGGTTAAGAGCACTGACTGCTCTTCCAGAGGTCCTGAGTTCAATTCCCAGCACCCACATGGTGGCTCACAGCCATCTATAATGAGATCTGGTGCCCTCTTCTGTGTATGTAATAAGTAAATAAATAAATCTTTAAAAAAAAAAAAAAAAAAAGAATCTCCCAGTGAGGGGTTGGGGGTGTGGCTCAATGGTAGAGCCCCTGCCTAGAATCCCCCAGTGAGGGGCTGGAGTGTGGCTCAGTGGTAGAGCACCTGCCTTGAATCCCCCAGTGAGGGCTTGGGGTGTGGCTCAGTGGTAGAGCACCTGCCTAGAATCCCCCAGTGAGGGGCTGGGGTGTGGTCAGTGGTACAGTGCTCTTCTAGCATGCTTGAGAACCTGAGTGTACCTCAGGCACCTGCTCCTGCCATGGCCCCCTGAGGTCTCTATCCCTTGTGCTTGAAGGTGTCTAAAGAAAACAGTTTCTTCAGATGCTCTTAACAGTGAGGGCAAGAGTGAAACCCGGTGTCCCCGGCATTTTCTTTGTCCCCTGGCAGACAAGTTCTCTGACACTTTACTTTAGCGACTGAATTCTTAACTGAGAATCAACCTCCCAAATTAAGTCTCTAATTCCCAAGTAAGCCAAGCAGCTATTTTTCTTGCAAATCTTGCATGAACATAATTTAATAGAAGGTACAAGCTAATAAAATAAGCCCATATATTACAGCCTCAGCACAATAAAGAAAACAGATGACGGAAGAGACAAATGGGCAGTGCCTTTCAGCCCAGGGAGAAAGAAAATAAAACAGAAATGAGATGTAAGTTCCATCCTGTGTGTAAATAACTTTAAAGAGAGACAATAAAGATGGCGTCCATAGCTTTTAATGTGTTCGAGGGATTATTTAATTGCAGGGTAATGAGATGTGGTGATGCTCCATAGAAGCTTTGCCTGCTTGAGACTAAAGTCTTTATTATTGTCGTGGTGGTGATGGCCCTTGTTTTACCTTGAGACTGGATTTCCCTAAATGTCCCAGGTTGATCTTAAACCCCTAATCTTCTGCCCTCAGCCAAAGCACTGAGACTACAGGGCAGCGCCACCGTGCCTGGCTTCCAAGTCACCCCCTCCCTCCTCTCCTCTTTTCCTGCAGTTAGAAATGGAGCCCGCGGCTCACCCTGAAGCCCAGGCTGGTCTTGAATCTGTCACCTTGCCTCAGCCTCCTGAGTAGCTGGGCGGACAGTCCTGTGTCACCACCACTGGCCTCTTTTCCTTTGGTTTTAACTTTTTTTTTTTTTTTGAAACAAGGTTTCTCTGTGCAGCCCTGTTTGTCCTGAACTCTCTGTGTAGCCCAGGCTGGCCTCAAACTCACAGAGATCCACCTGCCTCTGCCTCCCGAGTGCTGGGATTAAAGGTGTGCGCCACCATTTCCAGATATTTATTATTGTTGTGTCTGCATTGTGGGTACGGTGTGTGTTGGAGGAAAAGACAAGGTGCTCCTGGCGTACATTTGGAGGTCAGAAGACAACTTCATGTGGGTCCAGGGCCTCAAACTCAAGTTACCCACTGATCTGTCTCCCTGGCCCCTTCTTTGGTATTTTTTGAAACAGGTCTCTGTGGTGGTTCGAATGAGAATGGCCCAGCCGGGTATTTTGGTGTATGCCTTTAATACCAGCCCCAGGGAGGCAGAGGCAGGGGGATTTCTGTAGGTTTGAGGCCAGCTTGGTGTACAGAGTTAATTTCAGGACAGTCAGGACTGTTACACAAAAACCCTGTTTTGAAAAAAAAAAAAACCAGCCAACCAATGAAACAAACCCAAAACAAAACAAAAAGATGGCCCCCATAGACTCATATATTTGGATATTTAGTCTTTAGAGGGTGGTACTGCTTGACAGGGATTAGGGGGTGTGGCCTTGTTTGAGTGGGTGTGGCCTTGTTGGAGGAAATGTGTCACTGGGGATGGGCTTTAAGGTTTCTTTCTTTATTTTATTTTATTTTATTTATTTATTTATTTTTGGTTTTTCGAGACAGGGTTTCTCTGTGTAGCTTTGCGCCTTTCCTGGAACTCACTTTGGAGACCAGGCTGGCCTCAAACTCACAGAGATCCGCCTGCCTCTGCCTCCCGAGTGCTGGGATTAAAGGCATGCGCCACCAATGCCTGGCAGGCTTTAAGGTTTCAAATGCTCAGGCCAGGCCCAGAGTCTCTCTCTTCCTGTTGCCTGCTGATCCAGATGTAGAACTCTCAACTACTTCTCCAGCACCATGTCTGCCTGCACACTGCCTTGCTTCCTGCCATGACAATAATGGACTAAACCTCTGAACCTGTAAACCATCCCCAGTTCAATGTTTTCCTTTATAGGAAACCTTCATTTTCCTGGGATTCAGCCGTGAGCCACAGCACCTAGCTTCTGCTTTTCTTTCTTCCTTCCTCCCTTTTTCCCTCCCTCTCTTCTTTCCTTTTTTTTTTCTTACCAAGACAGGGTTTCTCTGTGTAGGCCTGGCTGTTCTGGAACTCACTCTGTAGACCAGGCTGGCCTTGAACTCAGAAATCCATCTGCCTCTGCCTCCCAAGTGCTGGAATTAAAGGTGTGGGCCCCCATGGCCCACTACATTCATGTCTTAAGAAAGACACAACACTAATCCCAGCACTTGGGAGATAGAGCCAGGTGGATCTCTGTGAGTTTGAGGCCAACCTGGTCTACAGATTGAGATCCAGTACAGGCACCAAAACTACACAGAGAAATCCTGTCTCGAAACCCCCCCCCCAAAAAAAAAGAGCCAGACAGTGATGGTGGACACCTTTAATCCTAGCACTCAGGAGGCAGAGGCAGGTTTTGAGTTTGAGGCCAGCCTGATCTACAGAGCGAGTTACAGGACAGTCAGAGCTACATGCAGAAACCCTGTCTCAAAAAACAAGAAAAACAAACAAAAAACCCACAACAAAACAACAACAAAACCACACAATGCCGAATATAATGTTGAATTTGTAAGAGTCTAGGGATGCACATGAATTTGTTTGCGAGTGAGCCAAATATTCCAGAAGAGCAGATCATTCTTCAGCTAAAAGTGGTCCGTGCTCTTTAAAACTCCTCCCTTGGCTGGGCATCGTGGTGCAGACTTGAAATCCCAGCTCCAGGGACTCAGAAGCAAAAGAGTAGACAGTTTAAGTCCAGCCTGGGCTACATAGGAAGTTCTAGGCCCACCGGGGTTGCATCGTGAGTTCAGATCCAGCCTGGGCTACAGAGCGATCTAGAAGCCAGCCTGGACTACACAGTACGTTTCAATCTAGCTTAGGCTACAAAGTGAGACCCTGCCTCAACAAATCAGAATACATCCGTGAATAACATAAACGGCTGTCTTCTTCGAAAGTCCCACGAGGCAGAATACTGTTTAGCAATCAGAAGGCACAGAGTTTTCATACACAAGCAGGATGAGTCTCGGGAGGGTTGCGTGGAGTGGAAAGAAACTAAGCCCAGGAGGCTCACACACCATGAGGCCCTGCTTATGTAATGGCCTTGCAACGAGAAAGCTGCAGGCGCACGGGACAGGCTGGGGCTTGGGGGCCACAACATGGAGGAGGGACGGCAGGGCTCCGGCTATGTCATAGGGGTCCTCCTGGTGGTGCTGCCCGTGTCTCGTGGGACTGGGTGCGTAGATAGGAACGCAGACGCACTTGCCAAACTGGCAGTGTGGATCGATGCCGAGAGTGCCTCACGGGTGGGACGTGGCTACAGTTCTTCGAGGCATGGCTGCTTAACCCAGCTGGGAGCTCTCTCGACTGTTGGTTAAAATTGTCAATTTATAATTCCCTGCAACCAAGAGTCTCATCTTAGTTTGGAGACAGGGCCTTACTATATAATAGTGCAGGCTGGCCTCAAACTTTCAATCCTCCTGCCTCAGCCTTCTGGGTGCTAGTGGATGGTAGACCTGCACCACCGTGCTGGTCCATCTCTGTCTAGACTCTGCCCCTCACAGCTCCTCTAGTAAGCTTCATGCCGGAAGAAAGTGATGTCCTGTTTTAGTTTTTGAGTGCGATTTCTGTGAACGCCTTTCACAGACCATTGGGGGTAGGGAGCTGTTTGATCCTGGTGTCTGGATGTAGCCTCTGGTGGCAGACAGTTGGAGTTGAGATGGGACTCTCTGCCACATCCCAGTTGCATGCCCTGGAAGCTTCCAGATCCTCCTTTGCCAAGATGGACCAGAGTCAGGACAGTCATCTCTGAGGCTGCTGTTCAGTGTCCAAGCCGGGCTGTGCTGAAGTTGTAGTGTAAAAACACTAATTGGAAAGAGTGGAGGGCTCGGTCCTGGCACAACATTGCCAGGTCTGGGCTCTGGTTCTGACTGACTCACTCTCTCTCTCTCTCTCTCTCTCTCTCTCTCTCTCTCTCTCTCTCTCTCTCTCTCTCTCCCTCCCTCCCTCCCTCCCTCTCTCTCTCTCTCTCTCTCTCTCTCTCTCTCTCCCTCTCCTCAACACCCTGGCCTCACGGAACCCGTGTATGAACTCTTTAGACCTGGGTGCCATAGGGTGGCACTGTTTCCTAACCAGAGGCCTCAGCTTTGCCGAGTGGCACCCTGTGGCCCCTCTGGCCTGCCTTGGGTGGGTAGCTTCCTCACCAGCACTCAGGAAACCTTTGCTGGGACATTCTGGGGTTTTCAGTGCAGGCACCCTGTTGCTGTCGTTTAACCAGCGATGAATTGGCCAGAGCAAAGGCCACTGAGAAGCCTCCTGCCTAGTCAGTTTCTTGGATGTGTGTTTTAGAAATGGGGGATGGGGATATGAGAAACCAAACTGAATCCCTAGCGCTCTCCGATGAGTCAGGCGTCCCTGGTGGCCCCTGCACCTGTCTGTGCAGAGGGGGGGTGGGCGTGGTCACGAGGCTAGGCGCGGTCCCAGCTGCACAGAAGACACTCAGCTCTCCTAGCACCTTGAGTTCAGGCAAGGTAGACTGTAGTTTATTAATTCGTGGAGAGAGCAAATTAGCCTGGAAAGTGCTTTTTATATTACACATACTTCTAGAAAGAGATATAACCATAACAATCCTGAACTTATTCTTTTTCTTTTTTCCTCTTCTTCCTCTTCTCTCCACCCTCCTCCCTCCTCCAGTACTAGGGATCAAACCCAGGGCTTACCACATGCTAGACATGCCCTCTACCACTGACCCATATCCCCTGCCCTGATTAAGAAACTGTTACCCTGTCTTTGTTTTTTTTTTTGTTTTGTTTTGTTTTTTTGTTTGTTTTTTGGTTTTTGGTTTTCTTCAAGACGGGGTTTCTCTGTGTAGCATTGGAGCCTGTCCTGGAACTCACTCTGTAGCCCAGGCTGGCCTTGAACTCACAGAGATCTGCCGCCCTCTGCCTCCCGAGTGCTGGGATTAAAGGCGTGTGCCACCGCCCGGTGAGAAACCCTGTCTTGAAAAACCAAAAAACAAACAAACAAACAAACAACTTTATATTATATTATTAAACTAATGTTTGAGCTTGTCATGGTGGTGAACTCCAATTCACTTGGGAGGCTGAGGCTGAAGGATAGAGAGTTTGATCCAGTCGGATCTACCTACTGAATGAAACATTGTCTCAAAGAAAAAGAAGTTATCAGTTGTGGTGGTGCCTGACATCCCAGCAGTCAGGAGGGAGAAGCAGACAGAGTGCTGTGAATTTGAGGCCAGACAGTTCTACCTAGCAGTTCCAGCTTGCTACATAGTGAGACTCTGCAATAATAATAATAATAATAATAATAATAATAATAATAATAATTATTATTATTATTATTATTATTCCTGGGCTACACAGGAAGTTCTAGGTCCACCGGGGTTGCATGGTGAGTTCAGTAACTAAGAGTACTTAGTTACTCTTGCCATTCAAAACACTATGAAATAAAATAAATAATAATAATAATTATTATTATTATTACTTTATAAATCAGTGGACTGAGGTGTTCAGTGGATAAAGTACTTGAGGCACAAGTTTGGAGGCCCTGAGTTCAGCTCTCCAGCACCCATGTGGTAGCAGCTGAGCATGGCAGCACACACCTATAATCCCAGAGCTGGGTGGCAGAGACAGGAGGGTCCCCGGGACTTGCTGGCTAGCCTGTGGAGCTAACGACAAGCTCCAGTTTCAGTGAGAGACTCTGTGTCTTCCTTTTCAATTTGCAGATCAAATTGCAATTTTCAATTGTAGTTACTTTCAATTGTAGTTACAGTTCAACTTTACAATTTCAGTTACTTAGTTACTCTTGCCATTCAAAACACCATGACTAAGGCAACTTGTAGGAGAAAGAGTTTAATGGGGTTTACAGTTTCAGAGGACAGGTTCCTGACTGTCATGGCTGAGAGAGAACATGGCAGCAGGAAGGCAGGCCATGGCGTTGGGGCAGTAGCTAAGAGATTATATCCTGAACCACAAACAGGAAGCAGAGAAAGCTAACTGGAATTGTTATGGGCTTTTGAAACCTCAAAGCCCACCCCTAGTGACACACCTCCTCCAATAAGACCACACCTCCTAATCCTTCCCAAACAGTTCCACCAACTGGGAACCAAGTATTCAAATATATGAGCCTATGGGGGCCATTCTCATTCAAACCACGGTACCATGTCTCAGAAAATAAGGTATATGGGCCTGGAGAGATGGTTCAGAGGTTAAGAATGCTTGTTCTTGCAGAGGACCTGGGTTCAGTTCCCAGCCCAGCATCCATGTGACAGCTGTCTTTAATTCCAGTTCCAGGGGATCTGACACCTCTTCTGACTAGTGTGTGCATGTGGCTCACATATGTGTACTCAGGCACATATAAAATAGAATAATTTTTTTTCCAGACAGGGTTTCTCTGTGTGTAGCCCTGGCAGTCCTGGAGCTCACTCTGTAGACCAGGCTGACCTTGAACTCACAGAGGCACCTGCCTCTGCCTCCTGTGTGCTGGAATTAAAGGCATGCACCGTCTGGCAAAATAAAATAAAAACTAGACTAGAAAGAAAAAGAAAAAAATAAGATGGAAAGTAACAGAGGAAGATACTCAATGGCAACTCTGCCTCCAAAGGTGGATGCACAGGAGTGTGAGCATGTGCGCGCGCGCACACACACACACACACACACACACACACACTCACAAACAACTGTGATTTGGGGGACTCATTCATTTCTGCTGCTCACAGAGATATGTCACACACGTCACATTGGTGTCACATGGACACTTGCCTCCAGGTGTCAGAGCAAAAGTCTCCTTTCTGTTGCACTTGAACTCCACATGTGTCCTCCGAGACTCCCACTCTCTGTTCCAAACCAGGACACTCTCTTGCGAGTTAAGTGACTATTTTTATTCTGACTGTCCCTAAAGCACTAAGTCGCCAGTGATCAGAACCACGGTCCCGTTCCTCTAGCTAATCAATAGTCATTAAATTAACCATTAAACCAGCTATTGTGGAATCAATGGGAGAGAGATACAGCGGAGAGCATCCACGGACGAGGCTGCATGCTGATTATCTGGAAGAAACAGCTGCCATACAAGCTCCTTTCAAGAGAGGTTATAGAGTGACCTGTGTGGACGCTGTGATCCTAGCTCTCCGGAGCCTGACTCGGGAGGAGCTTGAGTTTGAGACCAGCCTGGGTTATGGAGTAACTGCTGCAAGTTAGAACAGTTCCTCCTGTTGTGGGGACTCCCAGCCCTAAAATTACTTTCATTGCTACTTCACAAGTATAATACTTTTATGATTCATAACGTAAATATCGGTGTTTTCCGGCCGGCCAGGTGGTGGTGGCACACGCCCTTAATTCCAGCACTTGGGAGGTAGAGGCAGGCAGATCTCTGTGAGTTTGAGGCCAGCCTGGTCTATAGAGGGAGACCCAAGACAGGCACCAAAACTACATAAAGAAACCCTATCCACCCCCCCACCCCCCCACTCCCCACCCCCCACCCCCCACCCCCCACCCCCGCTCCAAAATCTGTTTTCCGATAGTCTTGGGCAACGCTAGGGGTCATGACCCACAGGTTGAGAACTGCTGCTCTATCTTAAAGAAACAATAATTGAAAAGAAAGAGGGAGGGTTGGAGAGATGGCTTAGTGGTTAAGAGCACTGACTGCTCTTCCAGAGGATCAGGGTTCAGTTCCCAGCACCCACAAGATGATTTACAACTGTCTGTAACTCTAGTCCCAAGGCATCAGGTGCACACATCATTCACAAACATACATGAAGACAAGCACCCATGCACATGAAATAAATAATTTTTTAAAAAGAAAAGGAGCCTTTATAAGTAGTTAATTTTTTCCTCTACTCTTAGATTTTGGGCCAATTTAGGTAAAGCTAAAGTCTAACTGGTCTAGCCCTGTACAGGCACAAACACACGCACCCTTTTTTTTTCCTTCCAACAGGGCCTCATGTAGCCCAGGCTGGCCTTGAACTCACTATGTAGTAGAGAATTACCTTGAGTTTCTGATCCTCCTGCCTCCACACCACAGCCTGTTCATGTGGTGCTGGGCATAGAACCCAGGGCCTCACCATGCTAGATGAACATCTACCAACTGAGTCCCAGCCCCAGCCCAGGACGTGGTTTTCAGCAGCATCAGAATTTGATTAGAGAAAGGACTTCTCTCCCAACCCAGAGCGATAGCCAGGGCGACGAAAGGCTAGGAGAAGCCTTGTAACGAGGGCGGATTAGAGTCATCCATAAATATTTACAGGGGAATTGCAGCTTCCACCTTCCCTACTCATAATACACAAGACACCTGCCACCAGGCCAAAGTGCATGCTCGGAATCACTGAACACGCTTATTTTATATGAAGAAATGTCACACTTTTACATAGTTTTATTTCTTATTTCACTGATTTTTAAATTGTGTGTGTGTGTGTGTGTGTGTGTGTGTGTGTGTGTGTATGTGTGTCGTGTGCATGGAAGGCATGAGCCATGTCAAATGTAGAGGTCGGAGGACAACTTGCAGGAGTCGGTTCTCTCCTCCCACTCTGTGGGTCCTAGGAATTGCACTCAGGTCATAAGGCTTGGTGGCAGGGCCTCCACCTGCTGAGCCACCTCTCAGGTCCCTGTTTTGTTTGTTTGTTTGTTTGTTTATATTTTTATTTTTTTGTTTTTTCGAGACAGGGTTTCTCTGTGTAGTTTTGGAGCCTGTCCTGGAACTCACTCTGTAGCCCAGGCTGGCCTCGAACTCACAGAGATCCACCCGCCTCTGCCTCCCGAGTGCTGGGATTAAAGGCGTGTGCCACCACTGCCTGGCATTATTTATTTTTTTAAAGAATATCTTCACTTAGGAGGAACAAACACAGGTTTCTGTTGCTGTTTTGTTTTGTTGGTGTTTTTTGTTTGTTTGCTTGCTTGTTTTGATTTGAATTTTTCTTTGTTTTTTTCAATTTTTTAAAAATTGGGAGGGGGGATGCTGCAGGGAGAGAGGCAGATATGGAAAGACTGGGAAGTGAGAGGAATTTGAGTGCAAGATGTAAAATTCACAAAGAATCAATAAATAAATTATGTTAATTAAAAGTAACTTCAAAAAAGAAAAGAATATCTTCACTTATTCTTTCTTTAAAGATTTGTTGTATTTTTAATTTTTATTTTCTCTTATGAGTGCAGGTCTTTTGCCTGTGTGTATGTCTGTGTACTGCCTGATGTTCATGGGAAGTGGAAGAAGATCAAGTGTTCTTAACCACTGAGCAGTCTCCGCAGCTTTGATTGATTCCCTTTTAAGATGGGAGTCTCACTATGCAGCCTTGGCTGGCTTGGAACTCACTATGAAGACCAGGTTGGTTTCAAACTCCTAGAGATCTGCTTATCTCTTCCTCCCAAGTGCTGAATTAAAGGTAGGAGTCATCTCATGTTGACTTATTTATTTTTATTTTATTTGTAGGAATGGTTTGCCTGAACGTATGTGCATCGCATCATGCAGTGCCCGGGAGGCAGGAGGAGGCATCAGCTCTCTGGGAACTGGAGTCACAGATGGCTGCGAGCAGCTGGGGGGGGGGGGGGGGCGGGGGGCGGGACGGAATGCTATAAATGCCCTGTCCTGTGCAGGGGCGGCGGGTGTTCTTAACCGCTGAGCCATTTCTCCAGCTCATTATGTATTCTTTGAAGTAGTTTTTTTCCTAAGATTTAATTAATTAATTAATTAATTAATTTTATATGTATGAGTGTTCGCCTGCATATATGTGCACTACATGTGTGTGCCTGGTACCCGTGGAAGTCAAAAGAGGGTCCCCTGAGACAGGAGTTACACCACTGAGGCGTCTCTCCACCCCCTCTAGACTCTTTGAAGTTCTGCTTTTTGCTGTTGTTGTCTCTTTGGGGTTTTTGTTTTGTTTTGTTTTGTTTAAAGATTTATTTATTTATTATGTATACAGTGTTCTGCCTGCATGCCAGATCTCATTACAGATGGTTGTGAGCCACCATGTGGTTGCTGGGAATTGAACTCAGGACCTCTGGAAGAGCAGTCAGTGCTCTTAACCTCTGAGCCACCTCTCCAGCCCGTTTTTTTTTTTTTTTTTTTAAAAGGGGGAGTGCTTTTAATCCCAGCTCTTGTGTGGCAGAGGCAGGAGGATCTCTGTGAGTTCGAGGCCAGGCTGGTCTACAGAGCGAGATCCAGGACAGTCAGGGTTACGCAGAGAAACCCTATCTTGAAGAAAACAAAAGCAAAAACAAGAAAGAAAAGAAAACAAAGGAAAAGAAAAGCAAAGCTTGGATCAGGGGGTCTCATTTGCATCTAACTTCTTCACCTACTAAACTTACCCTCTGGAAGACTCCTTCTCCCCCAATCCCTGGCCACACAAATCCTGGGGCATGTTGTTTCTGTCCTAAATATGTGCCCTGTGCTGGTCCTCAGCATGCTGGACAGGTGGCGGTTTCCCTGGTTCCAGAGTGTGTGGAGCCCTGGGGGTCCCTGGCCCATCCGCTCCCCCGGCTTTCACTTGGCCTTGAGCCCCACGGAAGGCTCCGGGCTCGCTTCTGGAGTGTGGCTGGCAGGCTTCCCACTTGCCCCGGAGTTCCAAGAAAGAAGTGCGTCTCCCTCCTGTTGTTTTGGGTTGTTGTTTACACAGAGCCCCGAATACATATGGCTCAGGGAAGCAATTAAGGTAAAGATGCGAAGTGGGGGTGTCCCACAGGACAGCCAATCTGCCAGTCTCCCAGTCAGGGAACCTCCTGCTCCAGCCACACGCAGCCTCCGCCATGTTACACCAGGAAGCAACACTCCTTGGAAGGGTTTGTCTCTAAGGCTGAGCTGGGGCTAACATTTCTTCGTTTTGTTTTGTTTTTAATCTTCATGTGTGTTTACAATTCGTGTATGTGTATTTGCACACACATGCACACATGCACTCATGTTTGTGAGAGTGGTTGTGTTTGTGCCGTGGTGTGCAGGTGGGGGTCAGGGGACAATCCCCCTTGTTTGAGGCAGTGTCTTGTGTTGACAGCTGCATATCAGACCGCTTCATATCAGAGCAGGTCATTGGATTTCTGGGGATTCTGTCATTGCCTGCCAGTTTACTGGAGGAGCGTGAGGATTACATACGGCTACTTCTGCCTTCAGCTTGACGTGAGGCTGTGGCTCCAGACTCAGGTCCTCATGCTCCAGAGTGAAGTAAGTGCTTTACCTACCAAGGCATCTTCCCATCCTTCAGAACAGGATTTGTTACTGTTTCTTGGTGCTGAGGATTGAATCCATTTCCTCCACATGCCAGGCAGGGGCTCTGCCACTGAGCCACACCCCAGCCCCTCACTGGGGATTCTAGGCAGGGGCTCTACCACTGAGCCACACCCCAGCCCCTCACTGGGAGATTCTAGGCAGGTGCTTTACCACTGAGCCACACCCCAGCCCCTCACTGGGGGATTCTAGGCAGGGGCTATACCACAAAGACACATCTCAGCCCCTCACTGGGGATTCTAGGCAGGGGCTCTACCACAGAGCTACATCTTAACTCTTTTGTTTTGTTTTTTGTTTGTTTGTTTGTTTTTCACTTTTTATTTAATGACAGACAGCCTTTCACTGCTTTGCCTAGACAGAACTTAAACTTTCCATCCTCCTGCCTCAGCCTCCTAAGTAGCTGGGATGTGCTGTGGAATGATCTTTTTGTACACTGTGAAGAAAAGTCACTCACGTTGGTTTAATAAGCAGCTAAATGGCCAATAGGATTTTCCAGGGCAGGAAGACAGCTGGGAAGAAGGGTGGAGTCAAGAGCCAGATGAGAGGAAGCAGCATGGGCAGTACAGAGGAAAGGTAATAAAGCCACGAGACAGACAGTAGACTGGTAAACATGGGTTAATTTAAATTGTAAGAGCCGGTTAGTAACAAACCTAAGCTACTGGACAAGCTTTCCTAATTAATAATAAGTCTCCATGTGGTTGTGTGGGAGCTGGCAGGCGGGACAGAGAAACCCCCCACAGGGATGGCTGTCCACAAGGCCTAGCTCTCATCTGTGAGTTTCGGTCTATACTTGGTCCTAGAGTCAATCCCCCAGCACATGGAAGACTTCATAGATGCTTCTGTATTTAAGATGTTTTAGACACACGGTCCCTTCTCTGAGGCCATGGCCTTCCTTTCCAAGAGCTTTCAAGAGGATCAAACTCAGACTGCCGGGCTTACTCAGCAAGGACCTTCACCCGCTGAGCCAGCTCACTGGCCTTTGTCTCTGTCTCCTTCACTTTTCAAATTATTTATTAATTTTTATTGTTTGTTTGTTTGTTTTGAGACAGGGTTTTGCTGTATGGCCCTGGTTGTCCTGGAACTAGCTCTGTAGACCAGACTATGTCCTTGGAACTCTGAGAGATTCGCTTGCCTCTGCCTCCTGAGTGCTGGGATTATTTATTTTCTTTTGAGACAGGATCTCTCTACATAGATAGCCCTGGCTATCCTGGAGCTCACTATGTAGACCTGGCTGGCCTCCCACTCAGAGATCCACCTGCCTCTGCTTCTTGAGTGCTGAGCTTGAAAGTGTGCATCACTACGTCCTGTCTCATTTATTTTTATTTTTTGTGCATTGGTGTTTTGCCTGCATGTATGTCCATATCAGGGTGTCAGATACCCTGGAACTAGAGTTACAGACAGTTGTGAGCTGCCCTGTGGGTGCTGGGCATTGAATCTGGGTCCTCTGGAAGAGCAGCTGGTGCTCTTAACCATGGAACCATCTCTCCAGCCTGTGTGTGTGTGTGTGTGTGTGTGTGTGTGTGTGTGTGTGTGTGTGTGAAAAATATATGAGTATATATATATATATATTTTAGCAGGTTTTTACTATGTACCTGGCTGCCTGGAGCTCACTGAGCTCAGCTTGCTTCTGCATCCCAAGTGCTGGAATTAAAGGCATATACCACCACTCCTGGCTTATTCTCTCATTTTCTTGTTCTCTTTTTATCTGCATTTATTTATTATGTGTATGATGTGTGTGTGCGCGTGTGCGTGCGTGTGTGCATGCATGCATGCATGCGTGTGCGTGTATGAAGGTATGTACTCTACACTGCACACGTGGAAGTCAGAGGACAATGCTCCGTACTTGGTTCTCTTCTTTCCCCACGTGGGTCCTGGGGTTTGAACCCAGGTCTGTCAGGCTTGGTGGCAAGTCCCCTGCTGAACCACTTTTCTGCCCCATCTTTCTTTCTCCCCACGCTGCTTTAGAAGTGCACACCCCTGAGCTGTGCTCAGACTGGCCCCATTTTGCCACCCTCCCCTGCCCCTTCTCCTGATGGACTCTACGACTCGAGATGGTGACAGGAAGCACAGATTTCTTCTTATCAGCTTGCCTGGGCCTCATGTTTCCTGAATCTAGGAATGTGTGTTTTCCCTCTGTTCTTCAAGAGAATGCTGTCTGAGCCCCCCCTGCCCCCCCTCTCCCTGTGTCCTCCCAGAGCCCACCTGGGGTGTGTTTGGGGTTCGTCTCCTCACCACCCGGTCCTTGCCCTCAGCCCTCTCTCCCTGCTCCTTCCTCTTGTCACATTGGTCCTTGCATAGGATTCTCCGGCAACATCATGTCACATCTCACTCCCTTTGTTCAAACTTTCTTGTTCCCCAAAAAGTGGCCAGTGCTAGGCACACAGTTCAGGAGCAGAGTGCTTGCTATACAACCATGAGGATCTGAGTTCCAATCCCTGAGACCCACACGAAGAGTCGAGCACGCAGGTGTGCATCTGTGTACTGGTCAGGGTTCTCTAAAGGAAAAGAACTAATACAATGAAAATAATTATTATGTATTAGGGTAGCTTACATGCTGTGGTCTCAGAAGTCCAACAATGACTGTCTCCTGATGGAAAGGACAAGGATCTGGTAGTTGTTCAGCCCACAAGGTTGGATTTATTGGCAGTCTCAATCTGGTGCTGGAGACCCAGGAAAATCTTAGGGAGCTACTGGAGGTCATCAGCCTACATTGGAACACCAAAGAAATAGGTTCTAATATCAGTGAAGGGACACCACAGCAGCAGGATGGATGGGCTTGCCAACAAGAGTGAGGGCAAGCAGGCAAAAGACAAAAGCTTCCTTTTTTGTTTTTGTTTTTTCTTGGTTTTGTTTGTTTGTTTTTGTTTTCTCTGTGTATCTTTGACTGGCCTTGAACTCAGAGATCCGCCTGCCTCTGCCTCCTGAGTGCTGGGATTAAAGGCATGCACCATCACCCGCCATCACCCACCATCCCCTCCACCCCACCCCATCTATGCTTCCTTTTTCACATCCTTTTATGTGGGCTGCCACTAAAAGATGTGACCCAAATTTAGGGTAGGTCTTCCTTCCTGAATCAAATGATCTGGTCAAGAAAATGCCCTAAAGCTGGGTGGGCGGTGCACGCCTTTAATCCCAGCACTTGGGAGGCAGAGCCAGGCGGATCTCTGTGAGTTCAAGGCCAGCCTGGTCTACAGAGCAAGATCTAGGACAGACACCCAAACAACATAGAGAAACCCTGTCTCAAAAAAACAAAACAAAACAGAGAAAGAAAGAAAGAAAAAGAGAGAGAGAAAGAAAGAAAGAAAGAAAGAAAGAAAGAAAGAAAGAAAGGAAGGAAGGAAGGAAGGAAGGAAGGAAGGAAGGAAGGAAGGAAGGAAGGAAGGAAGGAAGGGAGGGAGGAAATGCCCTAAAGATATGGCCAGCTGCTTGGATTTTTGTTCATTTGTATGTTTTTGAGACAGGGTCTCGCTATGTAGCTCCTGCTGTTCTGCGACTCACTATATAGATCAGACTGACCTTGAACTCACAAAGATCTTCCTGCCTCTGCCTCCAGAGTGCTAGGATTAAAGGCAGGGGCCACCACACCTGCCTTGGCTGGGATTTTAGTCCAGATGTAATAAAATTGATAACCAAGATTAGCCATTACAGCCTGTAACCCTAGCAATGACGGGGTGGAGCGGGCTGGATCCAGTTTGCCTAGCCAATTAGTGAGCTCTAGGATAGGAGGAGACCTTGTCTCAAAAAATACAAGGTGGACAGAGCCTGAGAGATGACAACAGGGGTTGTCCTCTGACCTCCATATGTGTGTTCACCCCCACAGATGTGAACACACACACACACACACACACACACACACACACACACAAGAGAAAGAGAGAGAGGGAGAGAGACAGACTGAGAGAAAAGAAGGGAGAGAGGGAGAGAGAGAGGAAGAGAGGGGAGAAAGAAGGAAGGAAGGAAGATAGAGAAAGCTGGACATGGTGGCTCATGCCTGAAATTCCAGCACTTGAAATACTGAGGCAGGGGGATTGCTGTTAGGCGAAAGCAAGCCTGGGCTCTATAATAAGGCCCAAGCTGTCTAGAACTACTCAGTTAACTGCCTCTCCCCCCACACGCAGAAAGGAAAGAAAAAAAAAAGAACAGGAACAAACACCCAGAATTCCATTCAGTGAAAATTTCCCCTTGAGAAGTTCGTGTGAACACGCAAGGCTCATCTATAGACGTCTCTTTTAGACTGCCTGCATGGACAGTTGGCAGCCAGCCTGCATCTTTCAGGCCCATCCTGGTCTATTTTTGGTCCCATGCTCACGAGCCAACGCTTATTTTGATAACTGCATCTATTGCTCTCCAGCTTTGGCAGACAAAGCATCGCCCTGGGCTTCCTCGTGGTCACGAACATCAGCTCACCTCCCGCCAGAAGCAACCGCCTCCCTCCACGGGCTGTGGTTTGTCCTGTGCAATTAATTGTCTGGCGAGGGAGCCTCGCAGGGCAGCCGTCTCTCAGAAGAGAAAAGTGCACCGTGCAAAAACCTTTTCCAAATTCAGGGGCCTAGATGAATGGTAGGAGGTGGTGTTTGCTGCCTGTGAGGATTTAAAGAGGGCGTAGCTACGATGAAAGGCTCTCCAAGTTCTCCAGGTCCCTCCAGCTATATCCCAGGTAACAGGCTCCACATGGAGCCTTCCCGCGAGCTGCACAGGAAATGCTCCAAAGTCTCTACTCACGACATGCTTAAGAAACTTAAGGGGGCCTGGAGAGATGGCTCAGTGGTTAAGAGCACTGACTGCTCTTCCAGAGGACACAGGTTCAGTTCCCATCACCCACATGGCAGCTCACAACTGTCTGTCACTTCAGTTCTAGGGAACCTGACACCCTCACACAGACATACATGCAGGCAAAACACCAATACACATAAAATAAGAATAAATTATTATGCTGGGTGGTGGTGGTGCACGCTTTTAATCCCAACACTTGGGAAGTAGAGGCAAGTAGATCTCAGTGAATTCAAGGCCAGCCTGGTCTACAAAGCGGGTTCCAGGACAGAGAAACCCTGTCACAAAAAAAAAAAAAAAAAAAAAAATCCTTCCAAAGTAGGTTTGGAAGAATGGGTCCATCATCCCAATACCTTAGCAGCTGAAACAGGAGCATCCCAGGTTCCAGTCTAGCCTGGGCTTCATGGCAGCAGCCTGTCTCAAAACAACTGAGGCTGGGCCCGTAGTTCAGTTGGCAGAGAGGATGCCTAGCATGTACGAAGCCCCGGATTCTAACTCCAGCCTATGTCTGTAACCTCAGCCCTTGGGAGGTAGAAGTGAAGGATCAGAAGTCCATAACTTGTTTGAGGAGGAAGGAAGGAAAAAATAATAATAATTTAAATAAAAAAAAAAGAGGGGACCGGGGAGATGGCTCAGTGCATAAGGACTTGCTGCCCAAGCCCGACAACTGAAGTGTAATCCCGGAACCCAAATGCTGGAAGGAGAGAACCAAATACAAACCGTGCTCTGACCTCCACATGCATGGTGTAGCCTGCATCCTCAACACGTACATGCAATAAATAAAATTTAAAAATAAAGTAACAACAGCAAGGTGGAGACACCCATCGACCTCTGGCCTCCATGTATGTGCTCACGTAGCTGCATGCCTCCAACACACGTGCGCGTGCCCACACCTATGTGCGCGCAAACACATACACGAAAAAGAAGGAAAGGGCGCCTGCCACCCTTTCTGTGGCCGTGGCCTCTGGGGGTTTCATCACCTCCAAAGTCCAGATGTTCCAATCTGCCCGGCTACATGGCTGAGCCCACCCGTCTCTCCTCCCAGCCCGCAATCTTTCAGCGGTGAGCATTAGGGAAGGCGGTTAAGTGGGGAAGGTGGGGGTCGGGAGGCACCGCCCTCTCACACGGAAGTTGCTCTGTGGTTAGTAGACAGGGGTGGGGTGGGAGGTGGGTGAGGGGAGAGAAAGAGAAAGAAGGGGAGAGAAACTCTTGCTGGAGCTGGCTGCCAGCAGCAGCCCACACATGGGTGCCAGATGTGCCCGTGCGGAGGGCCATAGCTGTCCAGGCGGCCGCACGGCCCCGGAGAAGTCGTTACACCAAGCCGAAGGGGGCCCATGAGGCCAGTCTGGAGGTGGATGGCAAAGGCCTGGTTTGTCTCTGCCGCCGTTTTCTTTTCCTCTCTAGAATCTTCCAGGCCTGCCGAATGCTTTACTGTGGGCCGCAGTCTCAGGCAGAGTCCATGACTTGGCGCTTTCAACCGTGGACGAGGGGGTTACTTAGCTGATTCAAGCCGGTCGGTCTATCCTGGTTTAAATTCCTCTTTGGGAAGTTTTTATGCCAATAGGAAAGTGATGTTTTTCTCAAACATGGGAAGAGCATCTGAGAGCAGTGCTTGGTGGAGTTTAAGGCTTGCCTGAGCTGCAGAGTGACTTCATGGCCTGTGAGACCCTGTCTCAAAAAGTAGAAAGATGGCTAGGAAAAAAAGAAAAAAATAAAAAGATGGCTAGGGATAGAATCTGCAAGGGAGTTGTTGGGAGTGTGGCTCAGTGGTAGAGCATCTGCCTAGAATCCCCCAGTGAGGGGCTGGGGTGTGGCTCAGTGGTAGAGCACCTGCCTAGAATCCCCAGTGAGGGGCTGGGGTGTGGCTCAGGGGTGGAGCCCCTGCCTAGAATCCCCCTAGTGAGGGGCTGGGGTGTGGCTCAGTGGTAGAGCACCTGCCTAGAATCCCCCAGTGAGGGGCTGGGGTGTGGCTCAGTGGTAGAGCACCTGCCTAGAATCCCCAGTGAGGGGCTGGGGTGTGGGCCAGTGGTAGAGCTCCTGCCTAGAATCCCCCAGTGAGGGGCTGGGGTGTGGCTCAGGGGTGGAGCCCCTGCCTAGAATCCCCCAGTGAGGGGCTGGGGTGTGGCTCAGTGGTAGAGCCCCTGCCTAGAATCCCCCAGTGAGGGGCTGGGGTGTGGCTCAGTGGTAGAGCACCTGCCTAGAATCCCCCAGTGAGGGGCTGGGGTGTGGCTCAGTGGTAGAGCCCCTGCCTAGAATCCCCCAGTGAGGGGCTGGGGTGTGGCTCAGGGGTGGAGCCCCTGCCTAGAATCCCTCAGTGAGGGGCTGGGGCGTGGCTCAGTGGCAGAGCACTTCCGTGGCACAAATGAGGCCCTGAGTTCTACCTCCAGCATCACAAGACAAGCAAATAAACAAAACTCAGAACACTCGGGAATGTGTGTTGTGTACCTGGCCCCCAAAGGCCTGGGCACAAGCATCGGGGTGACCTCTCTGTGGGCAGATCCACTCCTAGGGTCAGCAGTAGAGGATCCAGCCAGTCAGTGGGCTCCATGGCTAGGTTTAAAGTACAGTGAGAATGCAGGGCCAGTCAGCCTGTCCCCCACACATCACTGTATGAAGGAATATAAGCACAGCATGGGATTTGCCCGCTGAGGCCCCGTCTCCTGAGGGGAGGCATTCCCTTAGGAAAGTCCTTGTTCATCTTTCAGACGTTATCTCTTGTTTGGCTTGAGAAGTGTCTTGGAGGAAAACCGCACACCTCTGGGTGTGTCTGTGAGGGCATTTCCAGAGAGGGCTGAGTGAGAGGGAACACTCGTCCTGAATGTGGGTGCTGCCATCCCATAGGATGCAAGCTGAGCAACGGTGGGTTCTCTCAGTCTCTCAGCTTCCTGGCCTCTTCTCACCACGGGCTCCCGGCCCTGATGCTCGGTCCTCTCATAGACCTGGAAGCGATAGAGACGAGCGGACACAGGCTGAGACCTCTGAAACTGTGAACCCAAAGAAACCCTTTCTTCTTTATGTTGCTTCCTGGGGCATTTTGTCACAGCAATGAGAACACTAATGTACACGGAAGGCAGGCGAGCTCAAGCTAAGGTCCCCCCCCACTGCCAGCCCTATCAGAACCCCCGTGTCCTTGTTCACAAAAACAAGATGGAGCAATACTCCCAGGGAGTCGTCTCCAATGGAAGCCTTCACTTTATTTTTAAATTTATTTTATTTTATTTTTATTTATTTTTTTTTTCGAGACAGGGTTTCTCTGTGTAGTGTTGCGCCTTTCCTGGAACTCACTTGGTAGCCCAGGCTGGCCTCGAACTCACAGAGATCCTCCTGGCTCTGCCTCCCGAGTGCTGGGATTAAAGGCGTGCGCCACCACTGCCCGGCTTTAAATTTATTTTTTAAAGGCATTGTCTATGTATTTAGTTACTATTCTTTAATATTTTCATGCATAGATATAATGTATTTTGGCCTATTTACCCCCCACCCTGGGCCTCCCCGACACACACACACACAACCCTCTCTCATCCCGCTGCTACTTTTGCTGAACTCCTTACTGGTCCCAGCGCGTCCCCTTCTCCTTTCGGGTCTTTTGTTTGGTTGGTTTGATTCGGGTTTGGGTGACCCTCTGAGGTTCACTGGGGTTGCCTGGGTGGGCACGGCATGAGCAGGGGCAACATGCTACAGGCTCCACCACTGAGGAAAACGATTCTCAGCTCCCCAGAAAACTTAATCATCTATAGCGTCTCTGCTAAGGGTGGGGATGTCTCACAAGCTCTTCCTCCATTTTTTATTTCTTTTTAGAAAACTATTTTCCTTTTCTTTTTTAAAACTTTGTGTGTATGGGTGTTTTTTTTACGTATGTATGTATGTATGTATGTACATGCACCACATGTGTGCAGTGCCACCAGAGGCCAGAAGAGGGCATTGGGTCTCTTGGAACTGGAGTTATAGATGGTTGTGAGCCACCATGTGGGTGCTGGGAGTCAAACCTGGATCCTCTGCAAGAGTAGCCAGTGCTCTTAACCTCTAAGCCAATGGCACCCCCTCCTTTTATTTCTTGAGACAAAAGTCTTACTGTGTAGCCGAGGCTAGCCTCAGACTCATAACCCTCCCGCCTCAGCCTCCCCGGCGCTGAGGTTTCAAGTGTGTGCCCTCACACCCAGCTTTAGACAGATGCAAGTTGTTCACCCTCCCAGTCTATCGAAAACGTCTTCCTCACCTGAATCACTTTTCCCACTTCTTTTTTTCTGATTTGGCTTCTTTCAGATTTGAAGTAATTTGGCATCTGCTCTAATTTTTTTTTTTTTTGGCTTTAGAAAAGTAGCAAAAATTAATTAATCTACAGCTGCCCTGATAGCAAAAGTTAATAGAAATTTTAATAAAAATACAACCTCAATAAGCTTCCCTATTGTTCTAATAAATGCAATAGAAGTTTAGGATGGTAGATAAAAAAAATTAATAAACCGCCGGAGGGCAAGGACTACGAAGCTCAAACAAAGGGCGTGGGCTGTGCTCAGCCTGTGCCGCCAGCGAGAGAGAACCTGACCCCAAGTGTATTCCTCACTCCGTGCTGGGCGTCTCAGGTTGTACTGGATCTTCAATTAATACTTAGAAGAGAAAAGAACTGAGACAGGGTCTCATGCAGCCAAGGCTGACCTTGAACTTCCAAACCTTCAGTTTCTACCTCCTGAGTGGATTACAGGTATGTGTTACTACCGTGTCCGGTTTATGCTGTGCTTGGGATTGAACCTGTGGCTTTATGCATTCTAGGCAAGTACTCTGCCAACTGAGCTACATCCCAGCCCCTAATAGTCCTTTTGAGCCAGGTGGCAGTGGCACATGCCTCTAATCCCAGCACTCGTGAGGCAGAGCCTGGTGGATCTCTGTGAGTTCGAGGCCAGCCTAGTCTACAGAGTGAGATCTGGGACAGGCACCAAAACTACACAGAGAAACCCTGTCTCAGGGGGAAAAAAAAGTCCTTTTGAGCCAGGATCCCATTAAGTAGTCCAGGTTGGCCCCAAGTCCCCACAGGCTCCTGTCTTGGCCTCTCAAGTAGCTGGGATTACAGGTAGACACCATCAGGCCCACTTGGTACTGATCTGTTTTTATTTTTATTTGTTTTGTGAGGTGGACCTCTTTCTGTAGCTCGGGCTGATCTTGAACTTGTGCTGATTCTCTTGTTTCTGCTTCTCGGGTGCTGAGATTACAGGCAACCCCCATCACATCTGGCAGATGTAGGTCTTTTGGAGCTGGGGAGACAAAATCATGAATAATGGGGCTGCAAGCCCCTCAGAGCAGGGCGGGGCTGAGCTCCATCCCTGAGCAGATGCCCTGCGAGGGAGACAGGTGCCTGCTTCCTCACGGGCTCTTCAATTACGGTGATGAGGGCCAAGAGGGCTTCTGAGGAGTGGTGTGGCCCAGTGGCTCGAGACGTCTAAGTCAATTCTCTGCAAGGGTTCGGTGGGTCTCTTCTCATGACCTGCAGGCTGCTTAACTGGTCTGAGAAAGCTGGATGTGGTGGTGAAGGCCTGTCGTCATATAAGCTACTGGGAAAGCTGAAGCTGGACAGTTACACAGTCAAGACTTATGTCACCAAGTTCAAAGTCAGCTTGGGCAATTTAGGAAGAACTTGTCTCAAAATAAAAATAAAAATAGGGGTGGGGCCATGGCTCAGTGGTAGAGCACCTGCCTAGAATCCCCCAGTGAGGGGCTGGGGTGTGGCTCAGTGGTAGAGCACCTGCCTAGAATCCCCCAGTGAGGGGTGGGGTGTGGCTCAGTGGTAGAGCCCCTGCCTAGAATCCCCCAGTGAGGGGTTGGGGTGTGGCTCAGTGGTAGAGCACCTGCCTAGAATCCCCCAGTGAGGAGTTGGGAGTGTGGCTTGGAGACAGAGTGTTTGGGTGGCATTTGTGAGGCCCTGAGTTCAATCTCTCATTTTAAAAGACTCTAAACAAGAAGCAGGTCAGAAGAGGGTCTGTGGCAGCTCTAACTGTGAGACTGTGGCTGGGTCTCCTGACTACTTCCCTTTGGATCCAAGAACCAAAGGAATCGCTCAGCTGAGAGAAAGAACAGACCCGTGGCCCTGCCTGTCCTGAACATGAGGTGCTTTAGAGCCTCTGGCAACCAAAGAAGGGATGAGGAACCTATGGAAGTGAGCCAGGAGGGGCCGCTTTCACCTCTGCTGAGACACTGAGTGGACGAGCTGGCCACCTGGGCTCCTAGACAAGGCCCGAGGAATTCATACTGGAGCCCGGCATGGTACCATGTGCGCTTGGGAGGCTAAGGTAAGAGAATCTCAAGTTTGTGGCCATCATGGATTACAGAGACTCTGTCTAAGGTGAGGGTGAGGGTGGCTGGCGATTTAGCTCAGTCATACAAAGCCCTGGGCTCTGTCCCCACTACTGGGTAAACTGATCGTGGCGTCACACAGTCTGTCATCCCAGGACTGGGCAAGAGGAGGCAGGAAGATTAGGAGTCAAGGTCATCGTCAGCTAGTCACTGAGTTTGAGGCCAGCCTGGTCTACATGAGACAGTCTTAAAAAAAAAAAAAAAAAAAAGTTGGATGTGGTGGCACTCACCTTTAATCCCAGAACCTGGGAGCCAGAAACAGGCAGTTCTCTGTGAGTTTGAGGACAGCCTGGGCTACATGACAAGTTCTAGGCCGACCAGGGCTACACAGGGAGACTTTGTCTCAAAACAAAACCACCAAAAATAGACAAACAAACAAATAAATAAATAAATAGAAATAGAAGAAGAAGAAGAAAAGAAAAGAAATAAGAAAAGAAAAGTCAAATTTCCTTTCTTCCAGCTCTATCCCGAACCTGAGACTGTGGATTCTTCTTCTGGGAGCTTCTCCACAGACAGACTTTGTGCTATCGCTGCTCTGGAACTCACAACCACTGTGTGTTTTTCCTTCTCTTGTTTATCAAGACAAGGTGTTACTTATAGCCATTCTCCTGCCTCATTTCTTTCAAGCACTGAGATTTCAGACATGAGCCACCATGCTCAGCTGGCCACTGCTGACATGTGTTGTGTGTGTGTGTGTGTCTGTCTGTCTGTCTGTCTTACATGGGTGGGTGTGCAGCACACTCATACCATGGCAGACATGCAGAGGTCAGAGGGCAGCCTTCGATTTTGAACTCTGTCTTCTTTCTCATTTTGGACAGGGTCCCATGGCTGTTGTGTATGCCAGGCCACCAGCTTCTGGGGAGTGTCCTGTCTCCATCCCGTTTCACTCAGTCATGGGATTACAGACATGTGCTACCACATCTGGCTTTTTTTTTTTTTTTTCAGAAATAAACTTTGTATTTATATCAGCTTTCCTAAGAATTTTATTAGAATCTTCAATACCATTTACAATATGCCTATTTAGTAGATAGAATAATGGTAATATTTATGTTTCACAGAGAATAAAACATTGATTCTATCTTTAAAATTATTTTCAAAACTCAATAAAATTGGAAGGAGGATCATTACAAATCTGAAGCCAGCCTGCTTGTCTTAGAGGGGTTTCTATTGCTGGGGTGAAATACCATGACCATGTTGGGGAGAAAAGGGTTTATTTGGCTTATACTTCCATATCATAGTCCACCACTGAAGGAAGTCAGGACAGGAACTCAAGCAGGGCTGGGATCTGGAGACAGGAGCTAATACAGAGGCCATGGAGGGGAGCTGCTTACTGGCTTGCTCACCCTGCTACCTTATAGAACCCAGGACCACCAGTCCAGGAACAGCACCACCCACATAGGCTGGTCCCTCCTCCATCAATCACTAATTAACAAAATGCCTTACAGCTGCATCTTTTAGAGGCCTTTTCTCAATTGAGGTCCCCTCCTTTCAGACAACTCGAATTGTGTAATGTTGACATAAAACTTGGCTTTTTTTTAAAAAATGTGGGTTCTGGGGATCCTAATTCAGTTCCTCACACTTGAACAGCAAGTACTTTACCCTCTGAGACATCTCTCCAGCCTCTACCACTGAATTCTTTGACTTCAGTTGATTTGAAACAATGGCAGTTTATTGAATTTCTCCTGGTACGTGGGAAGTACCCCTGTGCAAAGGCCAAAGACTGAGGGTGCATACTCTTTTTTTTTTTTTTTTAGAAGCAGGTCTCATGTAGCCCAGGCTGGCCCAGACGTGACGTGATAAGCAGTCTAGCTTCCGCCTCCTGAGTACTAGGATTCCAGGCATGGACCACCACACCCAGTTCATGCAGTGCTGCAAATCCAGGGCTTTGTGCATGTTAGGCATCTGAGCCATATCCCCAGCCCAGAGCACAGTCTGTAAACAACGCCTTTGTTTATAGATCGCTTCCAATTGCAGCCACCCCTGACTCCCAGAAGTCCCTAGAAAGACTTGGGGAGACCACTGGCACAGCTGGTGAAAAGTAGAGGGAGGAGAGGCTGCGAGGCTCTCGAACATGACTCCCAGTCCACTCCCTGCCTCAGTTTCCCTGCTCAGCCGAAGCTGAACAGCTCCACTGAGAATGAGTTTTAAAATGTCCACAAACCGTTCCTAGGGTAACTGCGTGGGTCCTGTTAGAGGCTATTAACTAATTGCAGCCTCCGGGGAGAAGCCCGTCACACCGCTGCATTGGAGCCCAGCTGGGGGGTGTCTTCCCGCAATGATCTTATTTAACTGAGATTCTGGCTTGGTTTCTTTTCTCCAGCCTTGCTAATTTCAGATTCGGGCTGTTAGGCGATAACCGCTCGTTGCTGTCTTAAATTAAGAAAAGACTCATTAGAAGTCCGGATGCTTGGGAAGGGTTGGGACCCGTGGCTGAATCTGGTGTGGAAACAGCATGATTTTAAAAATGGTTTTTGGGCTTGGCCTGGGAATGTGGCTGGCTCAGTTGGTAAAGTGCCCAGAATTCTGATTTCCATCGCCAATGCGGTGTGTGGCTGTCCACGCCCAGCCCTGGGGAGGTGGAGGCAGGAGGATCAGGAGTTTCAGGTCATCCTCAGCTTCGTAGTGAGTTTGAAGCCAGCCTGGGCTACGTGAACACCTGTCTGAGAAACTAAGGTAAGGGTAGGTGAGATGGCTCAGGGGCTAAAGGCACTTGTCTTGCAAGTCTGGTGACCTGAGTTCAGTCCCCCTAACTCACATAAGTGTGGGAGGAGAGAACCAACTCACAAAGTTGTCCTCTTCTTCCATATATGCACGGTGGCTCAGTTGCCCCCACACACCCATCAACCCATCATGTATGTACACACACACACACACACACACACACACACACACACACACACACACACCAATACATGAATAAATAGGAAGAAATTAAAATAAAGCAATAAAGAAAAAAGGTGCTCTTTTTTGTTTGTTTGTTTTTTAGAGACAGGGTTTCTCTGTGTAGTTTTGATGCCTGTCCTGGATCTTGCTCTGCAGACCAGGCTGGCCTCGAACTCACAGAGATTCACCTGGCTCTGCCTCCCAAGTGCTGGGAATTAAAGGCGTGCACCACCACCACCTGGCTGGTTTTTTGTTTGTTTGTTTGTTTTATAAGGTTTGGTTTGGTTTGGTTTGGTTTGGTTTGGTTTGGTGATGTGCAGAGTTTAACCAGGGCTGCCTGTGTGCCCACTAGTTTGGCTCTGCCCATCAGAGCCTGGTGGGCCCAGCTGTGAAAGGAGGGGGCAGGCAGGGGAGGAAATAAGAGAAGGGAGGGGAGAGTAACCAGAATGCATTATTTGCATGTATGACATTGTCAAAGCACAAAATGCATTAGTAGAAAAAGGAAGAGGGAAATTTTTTTAAATAAATAAATGGTTTTTGTTCTGAAAAATAAAATCTCACAATCCAAACGGGTGGCCTCTTTGATGCCTTAAAACCTAAATCATGCTTGACTTACAGTAAGACAAGATGAAGGTGCCAAATTAGGTTCTGAAGACTGGCGAGGAGGCATAGGGTGCCCCTGAAGGGCCTTCCCGGGGGGCTGCATCTAACGCAGCGGGAATGGGCAGAAAGGACATGTGGCGTGTGGCCTTTTCTACGCTGGGAGACTCCCCCGTGCCCTTCCCATGGGCAAGAGAAGGGCAGCTCTGGAACCAAGGAGATGGTTCAGCTGGTAAAGTGTTTGCCCTGCAGGTACCCTGGGTGGGGAGGAGGGGAGGATGCGGAATGTGGTGGAACATGGGCGGCAGAGGCTGGTGGATCTCTGTGAGTTCAAGAACAGCCTGATCTACAGAGCCAGTTCTAAGTCCTCCAAGGCTATGGAGTAAAGCTTGTCTCAAAGCACAAACATGAATAGCAGCAGCAACATCGAAGCCCCCACACAGTCTAAAGGTAAGTCACTGTGATAATATTTACAAATCCAGCCCTGCAGGCAGCTGGATCCCTGACCCCTTCTGGCCAGCTCGCCTAGACTACTTGGTGAGCTCCAGTGAGGAATCTTGTCTCAAAAAGCAAAGCAAGCAAATAAACAAACAAAAAACGACATGGAAAGGGGTCTGTGAGGTAGGTCAGCAGGTAAAGGCTCTTGCTGCCAAGACCCAAGGAAGTGAGCTGTATCCCTGATCCAGGAAGTTGTCCACTGACCTCCACGTGTACACTGTGGCACATGTTTGCACACACACACACACACACACACACACACACACACACACACACACCAAATAAATGTAATTTAAAAACACACACACACAAGTGGACAACATCTGTGGTTATCCTGTGTGTGCACACGAACATGAGAGCACACACAAGCACACGCGCTTTTTTTTTTTTTAAAGAAAAATGTTTCCATGAACTCCTGTTGTGGGGCTTGGGGGGGGGGGTGCCAGTGGGAAAGCGCATGTCTCAGGGTGACATCCTGTCCTTGTCCCTTCCTCTGCCTCCCATGTATCACCTTCCCGCTGTGTTGATCCACAGGAGAGAGAGTGTCTCCCTCACTCTCCCGGTCCTCATTTATACACTCCCTCCCTGACTGGTAGAATCTCTTTTTTGCAAAATTATCCTTGCTTAATCCGTGGAGACAAGAAGTGGATTAGCGGTTGCCAAGGGCTGGGGGAGGGCCGGGGATGGGCAGTGACTGCTAATGGGTGCAGAGGTTCTTTTGGGGGTGAAGAAAACGTTCCAGAAGTGGGTGGTGGTAACAGTCCGGTCACTCTGGTGAGACCCTGGGAAATCTAAGATGCTGGATGGTAGTCTTTGAAGGGTGACGGACAGGACCATAGCTCGGTGACAGTGAAGCTGGCCCACTGCCCCTTCTTCTGCACGGCCCACAGCCATCCATCTCCCAGGCTGCTGCTGGGGGTGCCGTGAAGTGGCTGGTCACCCTCAAAGCTGTCTTTCCCTTTTCCCCTTTTGGCTGGACCCATTCCAGAGCTGTGGATACAGGGGATCTCCAGGTCTGACCTTGGCCAACTCTCTGTCCAAGAAGTGTGTGTGTGTGTGTGTGTGTGTGTGTGTGTGTGAGAGAGAGAGAGAGAGAGAGAGAGAGAGAGAGAGAGAGAGAGAGAGAGAGAGAGAGAGAAACCCTGGTGGAAAATCCTGTAGGCAGGGGGGGTGGTTCAGTGGGTAAAGTGTTTCCTGAGCAAGTGTGTGGATATGAGCTTGGATCCCTGCACGTAGGGCCTGGGCTGTGGCACACACTTGTAATGCCAGCACTGGAGACGTGGAAAAGGAGGCCGCTAAGGATTTACTGGCTAGCCAGCTTAGCACATCGGTGAGTCTCAGGATAGGGAAAGATCCTGTATCGAAGAGTAAGGTAGAACATGGCTGAGGAAGACACCTTATGCTGACCTCTGGCCTCCACATTGATTACACACCCAGGACTTAGGAATCCCGCCCCCCACCCGTGGTGTGTGTGTGTGTGTGTGTGTGTGTGTGTGTGTGTGTGTGTGTGCACATGTGTTTAAGACATGGTCTTGCTGGCCAAAGCTTGCCTTGAACTCACGGCTATCCTGCTTCAACTTCCCCTGTTCGGAGAGTACAGGCGCTCAGCACCACATCCAGCTTCTTGAAATCTCTTCATCCGACATCACAGTTGGGGGGGTCTGGACAGATGGTTTGGCAGTTAAGAGCACTTGCTGCCCTAGCAGAGGACCAGAGTTCTGCTCCCAGCATTCATGTATGGTGCCTCACAATCCCTTCTACTCCACCTCCAGCGGCTCCAGGGCTCCTTTCTGGGCTCCTCAAGGACGACATGCACTCAGATATGTAAATGCACACACCCATAATTAAAAATAAAACAAATCTTTTTTTTTTTTTTTTTTTTTTTTTTTGGTTTTTCAAGACATGGTTTCTCTGTGTAGTTTTGGTGCTTGTCCTGGATCTCACTCTGTAGACTAGTATGGCCTTGAACTCACAGAGATCCACCTGGCTCTGCCTCCGGAGTGCTGGGATTAAAGGTGTTCCCCATCAACCACTGCCCGACAAAACAAATCTTTAACACCCCCCCCCCCAAACACACAGTTGGTAGAGTACTTATGTAACAGCATAAAACCTTGGATTTGATGCCCCATACATGCATACGGCATACGCAGGGCTTGGTGATGCACATCTGTAATCCCAGCACTTAAAAGGTGAGGACGGGAAGATAGGGAGTTCAAGGTCATCTTTGGCTACACTGCAAGTTCAAGGTCAGTCTAGAATACATGAGACTCTGTCTCAAAACAAACTATCGGAGGATGGCTCCTATCTGTAAATAAGCACTTGGGAAGAAGCAGGAGATCAGAGACTCAATTCTTCAGCTACATAGTGAGTCCAAAGCAAGCCTGCACTATGAAAGAACCTAGTCCTCAGACAAAAACACACAGTGGAGGGGCTGGAGAAGTGACTCAGGGCTTCAGAGCGTTCACTGCTCTTGCAGAGAACCCGGGGTTCAGTTCCCATCACCCACACGGCAGCTCACAACCTCCTGTAACTATAGCTCCACAGGATCTGGCACTCTCTTCCTCTGTCTAGGGTTCATGCATGCGTGTGGTGCACGTACATACACTCTCTCTCTCTCTCACACACACACATTTTAAAATAAGTATTAAAAACTTAATAAAAAATACATAGTCACCCATGTCGGTGGCTTTAATCCTTTAATCCCAGCATCCAGGAGGCAGAGGCAGGAGGATCTCTGTGAGTTTGTAAGGCTACATAGTGAGTTCCAGGCCAGCCAGGACTACATAAAGACATTCTGTCTCAAACCAAACCAAACAAAAAACACCCCACATTTTTCTGCTGCCCTGCCTGAGTTTGAGATGTGCCTGCTCTGTAGACATTGTGTCTCTTAGGGTGGCCTTGCATAGGACATGAGAGAAAAAAAAAAAGACAGGCCTCATCCAGGTGAAAAACAGGGGCCCTCAGGAGCTCACCCCAAGACCACTCTGGTACTTTGGTCTGTTTGCAATGTCTGTTAATTATCCTGCTGCCACTCAGTCCCACTGTAGAAAAAGGTGGCCTTCAGGTGACAATCCCCCTTCCTCCTGCCACACAGCCTGGAACAAGAAGAGTGAAGGAAGCTGGCGGTAGTGGCGCACACCTTTAATCCCAGCACTTGGGAGGCAGATGCAGGCAGATCTCTGAGTTCAAGGCCAGCCTGGTCTACAGAGCGAGTTCCAGGACAGCCAGGGCTACACAGTGAGATCCTGTCTTGAAAAAACTAACAAAAAGAAGAAGAAGAAGAAGAAGAAGAAGAAGAAGAAGAAGAAGAAGAAGAAGAAGAAGAAGAAGAAGAAGAAGAAGAAGAAGAAGAAGAAGAAGAAGAAGAAGAAGAAGAGTGAGCATGAGGGAGACTCGCCAACCCTAACAGAGTCAGGATGCACCCCACAGGCTGGCCAGTTTTTTTCGTTTGTTTGTTTGTTTGTTTGTTTGTTTGTTTTTAGCGGGGTGGGAGTAGCAAGACCGAATCAAACCAATTCAAAACTAAATTCCAGGTTACTGCTTATCTTCGAGGTGGGCTGCCTTCCTCCTCCCACAGGCCACGGTGCTGCGAGCTGAGCCGAGCTGAGCCGAGCCACATCCGGGAGCAGAGAAGGACAAAGCGGGAGGCCGGGTGGATTAGCTTTCCCGGCTGCAGCTGCTGCGCAGGCCCTGCCAAGGCCTGCCTGCACCGGAGGATGTTCAGACTCAAGGCCCGCCCCGTCCATGTGTAGCCGGTTCATCCCGCCCCGTCGGGCCGCGTTCAAGATCCACACAGACAATGCGTGGTCGGCCCGCGCGCCGGTGCCACCCCGGGCCTTTGTTGCTGGGGCCTCGTGCCGATGGGTTAATGGGGCAGAAGAGATCGGTGAAGGGTGACAGAAGTGGGCTTTGAAAGAGGGTGTCAGCGTAGGGCAGCTAGACAAAGGCCAAAATACACACGGGCGGAGAAGGACAGATGGGACAGGAGAGAGAAAACAATTAGGCCGCGAGTACGGGGGCGGGGCGCGGCTTCATCTTTTTCCAGTTAACCAGGCGGGCTTGGGGCCCCTCGCCCCAGGCTGGAGAGGGGAGGGACGCGGGTGGCTTCTGCAGCCCGTAGAGCTAGGCTTCTGAGTCCCTTTCCAGACTGGAGCTGCACCCTAGATCCGCACTCGCTCTGTGCCTCAGTCTCCCTGTTTCTTTGAAGGGTGGGTGGGTGGGTGAGTGGATGGGTAGGTAAATGGGTGGGTGGATGCATGAGCTGGGTGGGTGGATGGGTAGGTGGGTAAACGAATGAGAGGATGAATGGGCAGATGGATGAGAGGATGTGTGAGCGGAAAGAGTTCGGTAGGTGGATGAATCCCCTTATCCACAAATAATCAGAATTAAATCCTAGTCAGCTTGGACAGGCGACCCTAAATTTTCCCTAGGGTTGCCTGGAAAGGTTTCCCTTGGCATCTCAGCCTCTCCTGTGCCTGGAAGCCAGTGACTTCCACCCATCAGGGCTTCCTACCCTGGAATCTCGCTGGGCGGGCAGCTCTTGCACGGAAGCGCGGCGCAGAGCCCTCCTGCAGGACCGGTAGCCTGTGCTCCTGTCGGAGAGGGATTCCCGCCAGGGGGCGCTGCTTCCCTCCCGGGCCGCCGGGCCGCTCGCTGCAAACCGATGCTGTTTAATTAACGTGCAAATTGAGTAGATTAAATGACTCTAAATAATTAGCCACAGATCCTATAAACAGGATAACATATTTAATTAAGCAGCGATATAGATTTTGGAAACTGTTAATGTATTTTGAGAATGGCTGCTTAGATCTCACACTTTCCCCCCTAACTTCAAACATGTAACTACAGCCCTCCCAACGTGGATAAATATCTGGTAACAAGGCTGCCTGTTAACTCCAGCTAACAGAAACGAGGGCTCAACGGGAACTTTCTTGGGCTTTGGCTCCGGTGCCGCTTGGAGCTGGGATACCCTGTGCCAGCCAGGGGTCTGTTTAGCATTGCTGTGATGGGTACGTGTGGCCTGGTCCTTGACAGAGGGGGTACGATGTCGCAGGGGGGGTGAGGACACAAGAAGGTAAGTGGAAAAAAAATACAATCCAATTTCATTATATCAATCACATTTAATTGGCAATTTGTACGAGCAATGACCGGGCTGGCTTTAGGTAAAACTATTAGGCGACAGGCGGGTGTGCTACTAAAATTCTTGGTTAGTTAATTAGTGTCTGAACTGCGGAGGGAAAGGATCCTAGATTTACTCTCTACAAAGAGAGAGCAGCCCAGACAATTCATTAGGCAGGCGGCTTGTAAATTAGAGCTAAGTTAACCTGATTTCCCTTAATTAAAACATCTTTTCTCGTTTACGATGTGGATATAAGTAGATCTCCAGGGTTTTGAATTTTCTGCTACAGCAGATGGTCAGCTCCGAGCAGATAATAGTTAACGCTTTCTCTCTACCAGATCAGAACAACGTGAGCCGCTGGCCCATCTGAGGATTAAAAGGAGAGATAACAAAGACAGTTAACCCTTCCGAGGCTCTGAGGGAAAGGCTGGCCCTGGCCTGAGGGGTCCATGGAGCACTTGAACGTGTAGGTCAAGGCTTCAGAGACCCAAGACCATGGGGAGGAACCCAGGACACAGGAGCTGGGATGTTGGGGAGGTGGCCACTCTAGGATGGGTATGGAGTTGGAAAGCAGTTCTCCATATGTTTTCTGATGGAGGTGGTGCCGCTCTTTTCTGTAGATGGGGCATCTCAGTACCTGGCCACGACCTGGCCAGCCATAGAGTCCCCCCCCCACTTGTCTCTCCTTCCTGCCTCTTGTCCACACCCCCTACTCCACCCCCTAGTGCTGGCCTTCAGTTATGCCCTGGCCCCCAGTGTCCTTCACTCAGTGTGGAAATGAGCCGCTGCAGGTATGGGGACCATCTACATGGACCCTTGGCTTCCTTGCTGGCCTGAGTTGCTTCCCTGATGTAGAGGAAGGGAGATGAATTCAAGGCCTAGGGTCCCCAGAAGCTAGCTTCTCTCATATATTAGACGGTGCCTGTGGAGGTCTACCAAGGCCCCCTGAGCCCCACACCCACTGTGGGCTGCATAAACAGGCTCGTGTCCATGCTTCAGGCCCTGGAGGCCCCGCTCCAACAGCAGCAGAAGGCCCCTGTACCAGGCCTACTCTGCCACTGGGCCAGAGTAGCCAGCTGGGATGCCAGCTCCAAGTCTCTGCTGAGCTGGCAAGACCCCCGCCCCCAGCACACACACAAACATACAAAAACAGACGTAGCCCGCCCCCCCAGGTTCTTGACTACTGCAACACCCCAGGAACCCTGTACCCCAGCCTTGGCCTGCACCAGTGGAACCTCGCTTTGATTCACACTGTTCGGGTTGCCTTTTCTTTGCTGGCTTGGGTGAAAGAAGCCACTTTGAATCCTGGCTGGGGAACCTGGCCCAAGGTGACTTGGGCTTGGCCCATCTAGGGGGGAAAGCCAGGCAGTTACAAATGGCTCACAGGAGGGCCACACAGTGCAGATTGAATTTATAAAATACAAGGCAACCACTGGAGCTAAAATTTTATTGTTTATAAAATATTAACCTTCTTATTACTTTTCATTGCACTTTCAAATAAAGCACAGCAAATTAGGAGCAGCCTGCGAAACCAATCCATGGGTGATTAAATCGGGGATGAGTTAGGAGAAGGGGAAGAGTTGAGAAACCCGAGGAGGGAGAAGGGTGGAGGAAGGGGAG